>NC_069501.1:509591650-509734155 GCF_027579735.1 Bombina bombina | reverse complement strand
TAGCAAGAGTAGAGACAGCCCCATCAACCTTAGGGATTTTGTCCCAAAACTCTAATCTGTCAGATGGCACAGGATATAATTGCTTAAAACGTTTAGAAATTACTTCAGAAATAGCACCAGGAACAGGAAAAACTTCTGGAATAACTACAGGAGATTTAAAAACCTTATCTAAAAGTTTAGATTTAGTATCAAGAGGACCAGAATCCTCAATTTCTAAAGCAATTAGGATTTCTTTAAGTAAAGAACGAATAAATTCCATTTTAAATAAATATGAAGATTTATCAGCATCAACCTCAGACAGAATCCTCTGAACCAGAAGAACCATTATCAGAATCAGAATGATGATGTTCATTTAAAAATTCATCTGAACAATGAGAAGTTTTAAAAGACTTTTTATGCATACTAGAAGGAGGAATAACAGACATAGCCTTCTTAATGGATTTAGAAACAAAATCTCTTATGTTATCAGGAACACTCTGAGTATTAGATGTTGACGGAACAGCAACAGGTAATGGAACTTTACTAAAGGAAATATTATCTGCATTAATAAGTTTGTCTTGACATGCAATACAAACAACAGCTGGAGGAACAGCTACCAAAAGTTTACAGCAGATACACTTAGCTTTGGTAGCTCCAGCACCAGGCAGCGATTTTCCAGAAGTATCTTCTGACTCAGTTGCAACGTGGGACATCTTGCAATATGTAAAAGAAAAAACAACATATAAAGCAAAATTGATCAAATTCCTTAAATGACAGTTTCAGGAATGGGAAAAAATGCCAGTGAACAAGCTTCTAGCAACCAGAAGCAAAAAACAATGAGACTTAAATAATGTGGAGACAAAAGAGACGCCCATATTTTTTTAGCGCCCAATAAGACGCCCACATTATTTGGCGCCTAAATGCTTTTGGCGGCAAAAATGACGCCACATCCGGAACACCGACACTTTTGGCGCAAAAGAACGTAAAAAATGACGCAACTTCCGGCGACATGTATGACGCCGGAAACAGAAAAAAAAAACTGAAAAATTTTTTTGCGCCAAAAAAGTCCGCGCCAAGAATGACGCAATAAAATGAAGCATTTTCAGCCCCCCGCGAGCCTAACAGCCCACAGGGAAAAAGTCAAATTTTAAGGTAAGAAAAAAAAAAAGATTGATTCAAATGCATTATCCCAAATATGAAACTGACTGTCTTAAGTAAGGAATGTTGAACATCCTGAGTCAAGGCAAATAAATGTTTGAATACATATATTTAGAACTTTATAAAAAAAGTGCCTAACCATAGCTTAGAGTGTCACAGAAAATAAGCTTACTTACTTACCCCAGGACACTCATCTACATGTTGTAGAAAGCCAAACCAGTACTGAAACGAAAATCAGCAGAGGTAATGGTATATATATAAGAGTATATTGTCGATCTGAAAAGGGAGGTAAGAGATGAATCTCTACGATCGATAACAGAGAACCTATGAAATAGACCCCGTAGAAGGAGATCATTGCATTCAAATAGGCAATACTCTCCTCACATCCCTCTGACATTCACTGCACGCTGAGAGGAAAACCGGGCTCCAACCTGCTGCGGAGCGCATATCAACGTAGAATCTAGCACAAACTTACTTCACCACCTCCATAGGAGGCAAAGTTTGTAAAACTGAATTGTGGGTGTGGTGAGGGGTGTATTTGTAGGCATTTTGAGGTTTGGGAAACTTTGCCCCTCCTGGTAGGAATGTATAAAAAAGTGCCCAACCATAGCTTAGAGTGTCACAGAAAATAAGACTTACTTACCCCAGGACACTCATCTACATGTTGTAGAAAGCCAAACCAGTACTGAAACGAAGATCACCAGAGGTAATGGTATATATATATATATATATATATATATATATATATATATATATATATATATATATATATATATATATAAAAGAGTATATCGTCAATCTGAAAAGGGAGGTAAGAGATGAATCTCTACGACCGATAACAGAGAACCTATGAAATAGACCCCGTAAAAGGAGATCATTGAATTCAAATAGGCAATACTCTCTTCACATCCCTCTTACATTCACTGCACGCTGAGAGGAAAACCGGGCTCCAACCTGCTGCGGAGCGCATATCAACGTAGAATCTAGCACAAACTTACTTCAAAGTTTGTAAAACTGATTTGTGGGTGTGGTGAGGGGTGTATTTGTAGGCATTTTGAGGTTTGGGAAACTTTGCCCCTCCTGGTAGGAATGTATATCCCATACGTCACTAGCTCATGGACTCTTGCTAATTACATGAAAGAAACATAATTTATGCTTACCTGATAAATTTATTTCTCTTGTAGTGTATCCAGGTCCACGGATCATCCATTACTTATGGGATATTCTCCTTCCCAACAGGAAGTTGCAAGAGGATCACCCAAGCAGAGCTGCTATATAGCTCCTCCCCTCACATGTCATATCCAGTCATTCGACCGAAACAAGACAAGAAAGGAGAAACCATAGGGTGCAGTGGTGACTGTAGTTTAATTAAAATTTAGACCTGCCTTAAAAGGACAGGGCGGGCCGTGGACTGGATACACTACAAGAGAAATAAATTTATCAGGTAAGCATAAATTATGTTTTCTCTTGTTCAGTGTATCCAGTCCACGGATCATCCATTACTTATGAGATAACACCAAAGCTAAAGTACATGGATGATGGGAGGGACAAGGCAGGTACTTAAACGGAAGTGACCACTGCCTGTAAAAAAAAAACCTTTCTCCCAAAAATAGCCTTCGAAGAAGCAAAGTATCAAATTTGTTAAATTTGAAAAAGTATGAAGCGCAGACCAAGACTCCGTCTCGTATATCTGTTCAACAGAATCCTCCTTCTAAAAAGGCCCAAGTGAAAACCACAGCTCTAGTAGAATGAGCTGTAATCCCGTCAGAAGGCTGCTGTCCAGCAGTCTCATAAGCTAAATGAAGTATGCTTTTTAACCAAAAAGACAGAGAGGTTGCTGAAGTCTTTTGACCTCTCCTCTGTCCAGAATAGACAACAAACAAGGTGAATGTTTGATGAAAATCTGTAGTAGCTTGTAAGTAAAACTTTAAAGCACGAGTCACGTCCAAATTGTGTAATAGACGTTCCTTCTTTGAAGAAGGATTAGGATACAAGAACGGAACAACAATCTCTTGAGTGATATTCTTGTTAGATACCACCTTAGGTAAAAACCCAGGTTGGTATGCAGGACTAACTTATACGTACGGAGGACCAGATAAGGAGAATCACATTGTAACGCAGATAACTCGGAGACTCTACGAGCCGAGGAAATAGCTACCAAGAAGGAACTTTCCAAGATAAAAGTTTGATATCTATGGAATGAAAAGGTTCAAACGGAACTCCTTGAAGAACCTTAAGAACGAGGTTTAAGCTAGATGGCGGAGCAACAGTTTTAAACACAGGCTTGATTCTAACCAAAGCCTGACAAAATGCCTGAACGTCTGGAACATCTGCTAGACGCTTGTGCAAAAGAATAGACAGAGCAGAAAACTGTCCTTTTAAGGAACTAGCTGACAATCCTTTTTCCAAACCATCTTGGAGAAAAACATAATTTATGTAAGAACTTACCTGATAAATTCATTTCTTTCATATTAGCAAGAGTCCATGAGCTAGTGACGTATGGGATATACATTCCTACCAGGAGGGGCAAAGTTTCCCAAACCTCAAAATGCCTATAAATACACCCCTCACCACACCCACAATTCAGTTTAACGAATAGCCAAGAAGTGGGGTGATAAACAAGTGTGAAAGCATATAAAATAAGGAATTGGAATAATTGTGCTTTATACAAAAATCATAACCACCACAAAAAAGGGTGGGCCTCATGGACTCTTGCTAATATGAAAGAAATGAATTCATCAGGTAAGTTCTTACATAAATTATGTTTTCTTTCATGTAATTAGCAAGAGTCCATGAGCTAGTGATGTATGGGATAATGATTACCCAAGATGTGGATCTTTCCACGCAAGAGTCACTAGAGAGGGAGGGATAAAATAAAGACAGCCAATTCCTGCTGAAAATAATCCACACCCAAAATAAAGTTTAATGAAAAACATAAGCAGAAGATTCAAACTGAAACCGCTGCCTGAAGTACTTTTCTACCAAAAACTGCTTCAGAAGAAGAAAATACATCAAAATGGTAGAATTTAGTAAAAGTATGCAAAGAGGACCAAGTTGCTGCTTTGCAAATCTGATCAATCGAAGCTTCATTCCTAAACGCCCAGGAAGTAGAAACTGACCTAGTAGAATGAGCTGTAATCCTTTGAGGCGGAGTTTTACCCGACTCAACATAGGCAAGATGAATTAAAGATTTCAACCAAGATGCCAAAGAATTGGCAGAAGCTTTCTGGCCTTTTCTAGAACCGGAAAAGATAAACTAGAAGTCTTTTGGAAAGACTTAGTAGCTTCAACATAATATTTCAAAGCTCTAACAACATCCAAAGAATGTAACAACATCCTTAGAATTCTTAGGATTAGGACATAATGAAGGAACCACAATTTCTCTACTAATGTTGTTGGAATTCACAACTTTAGGTAAAAATTCAAAAGAAGTTCGCAACACTGCCTTATCCTGATGAAAAATCAGAAAAGGAGACTCACAAGAAAGAGCAGATAATTCAGAAACTCTTCTGGCAGAAGAGATTGCCAAAAGGAACAAAACTTTCCAAGAAAGTAATTTAATGTCCAATGAATGCATAGGTTCAAACGGAGGAGCTTGAAGAGCCCCTAGAACCAAATTCAAACTCCAAGGAGGAGAAATTGACTTAATGACAGTTTTTATACGAACCAAAGCTTGTACAAAACAATGAATATCAGGAAGATTAGCAATCTTTCTGTGAAAAAGAACAGAAAGAGCAGAGATTTGTCCTTTCAAGGAACTTGCGGACAAACCTTTATCTAAACCATCCTGAAGAAACTGTAAAATTCTTGGAATTCTAAAAGAATGCCAAGAAAAATGATGAGAAAGACACCAAGAAATATAAGTCTTCCAGACTCTATAATATATCTCTCTGGATACAGATTTACGAGCCTGTAACATAGTATTAATCACAGAGTCAGAGAAACCTCTTTGACTAAGAATCAAGCGTTCAATCTCCATACCTTTAAATTTAAGGATTTGAGATCCTGATGGAAAAAAGGACCTTGCGACAGAAGGTCTGGTCGTAGCGGAAGAGTCCACGGATGGCAAGAGGCCATCCGGACAAGATCCGCATACCAAAACCTGTGAGGCCATGCCGGAGCTACCAGCAGAACAAACGAGCATTCCTTCAGAATCTTGGAGATTACTCTTGGAAGAAGAACTAGAGGCGGAAAGATATAAGCAGGATGATACTTCCAAGGAAGTGATAATGCATCCACTGCTTCCGCCTGAGGATCCCGGGATCTGGACAGATACCTGGGAAGTTTCTTGTTTAGATGAGACGCCATCAGATCTATTTCTGGAAGCTCCCATATTTGAACAATCTGAAGAAATACCTCTGGGTGAAGAGACCATTCGCCCGGATGCAACGTTTGGCGACTGAGATAATCCGCTTCCCAATTGTCTATACCTGGGATATGAACCGCAGAGATTAGGCAGGAGCTGGATTCCGCCCAAACCGGAATTCGAGATACTTCTTTCATAGCCAGAGGACTGTGAGTCCCTCCTTGATGATTGATGTATGCCACAGTTGTGACATTGTCTGTCTGAAAACAAATGAACGATTCTCTCTTCAGAAGAGGCCAAGACTGAAGAGCTCTGAAAATTGCACGGAGTTCCAAAATATTGATCGGTAATCTCACCTCCTGAGATTCCCAAACTCCTTGTGCCGTCAGAGATCCCCACACAGCTCCCCAACCTGTGAGACTTGCATCTGTTGAAATTACAGTCCAGGTCGGAAGCACAAAAGAAGCCCCCTGAATTAAACGATGGTGATCTGTCCACCACGTTAGAGAGTGTCGTACAATCGGTTTTAAAGATATTAATTGAGATATCTTTGTGTAATCCCTGCACCATTGATGCAGCATACAGAGCTGAAGAGGTCGCATGTGAAAACGAGCAAAGGGGATCGCGTCCGATGCAGCAGTCATAAGACCTAGAATTTCCATGCATAAGGCTACCGAAGGGAATGATTGTGACTGAAGGTTTCGACAAGCTGAAATCAATTTTAGACGTCTCTTGTCTGTTAAAGACAGAGTCATGGACACTGAATCTATCTGGAAACCCAGAAAAGTTACCCTTGTCTGAGGAATCAATGAACTTTTTGGTAAATTGATCCTCCAACCATGATCTTGAAGAAACAACACAAGTCGATTCGTATGAGATTCTGCTAAATGTAAAGACTGAGCAAGTACCAAGATATCGTCCAAATAAGGAAATACCACAATACCCTGTTCTCTGATTACAGACAGAAGGGCACCGAGAACCTTTGTAAAAATTCTTGGAGCTGTAGCTAGGCCAAACGGCAGAGCCACAAACTGGTAATGCTTGTCCAGAAAAGAGAATCTCAGGAACTGATAATGATCTGGATGAATCGGAATATGCAGATAAGCATCCTGTAAATCTATTGTGGACATATAATGCCCTTGCAGAACAAAAGGCAAGATAGTCCTTACAGTTACCATTTTGAACGTTGGAATCCTTACATAACGATTCAATATTTTTAGATCCAGAACTGGTCTGAAGGAATTCTCCTTCTTTGGTACAATGAAGAGATTTGAATAAAACCCCATCCCCTGTTCCAGAACTGGAACTGGCATAATTACTCCAGCAAACTCTAGATCTGAAACACAATTCAGAAATGCTTGAGCTTTCACTGGATTTACTGGGACACGGGAAAGAAAAAATCTCTTTGCAGGAGGTCTCATCTTGAAACCAATTCTGTACCCTTCTGAAACAATGTTCTGAATCCAAAGATTGTGAACAGAATTGATCCAAATTTCTTTGAAAAAACGTAGCCTGCCCCCTACCAGCTGAGCTGGAATGAGGGCCGCACCTTCATGTGTACTTAGAAGCAGGCTTTGCCTTTCTAGAAGGCTTGGATTTATTCCAGACTGGAGATGGTTTCCAAACTGAAACTGCTCCTGAGGATGAAGGATCAGGCTTTTGTTCTTTGTTGAAACGAAAGGAACGAAAACTTTTATTAGCCCTGTTTTTACCCTTAGATTTTTTATCCTGTGGTAAAAAAGTTCCTTTCCCACCAGTAACAGTTGAGATAATGGAATCCAACTGAGAACCAAATAATTTGTTACCCTGGAAAGAAATGGAAAGTAGAGTTGATTTAGAAGCCATATCAGCATTCCAAGTTTTAAGCCATAAAGCTCTTCTAGCTAAAAATAGCTAGAGACATAAACCTGACATCAACTCTGATAATATCAAAAATGGCATCACAGAAAAAATTATTAGCATGCTGAAGAAGAATAATAATATTATGAGAATCATGATCTGTTACTTGTTGTGCTAAAGTCTCCAACCAAAAAGTTGAAGCTGCAGCAACATCAGCCAAAGATATAGCAGGTCTAAGAAGATTACCTGAACACAGATAAGCTTTTCTTAGAAAGGATTCAATTTTCCTATCTAAAGGATCTTTAAACGAAGTACCATCTGACGTAGGAATAGTAGTACGTTTAGCAAGGGTAGAAATAGCCCCATCAACTTTAGGGATTTTGTCCCAAAATTCTAATCTGTCAGACGGCACAGGATATAATTGCTTAAAACGTTTAGAAGGAGTAAATGAATTACCCAATTTATCCCATTCTCTGGAAATTACTTCAGAAATAGCATTAGGAACAGGAAAAACTTCTGGAATAACCACAGGAGATTTAAACACCTTATCTAAACGTTTAGAATTAGTATCAAGAGGACCATAATCCTCTATTTCTAAAGCAATTAGTACTTCTTTAAGTAAAGAACGAATAAATTCCATTTTAAATAAATATGAAGATTTATCAGCATCAATCTCTGAGACAGAATCCTCTGAACCAGAAGAGTCATCAGAATCAGAATGATGATGTTCATTTAAAAATTCATCTGTAGAGAGAGAAGTTTTAAAAGATTTTTTATGTTTACTAGAAGGAGAAATAACAGACATAGCCTTCTTGATGGATTCAGAAACAAAATCTCTTATGTTATCAGGAACATTCTGCACCTTAGATGTTGAGGGAACTGCAACAGGCAATGGTACATTACTAAAGGAAATATTATCTGCTTTAACAAGTTTGTCATGACAATTAATACAAACAACAGCCGGAGGAATAGCTACCAAAAGTTTACAGCAGATACACTTAGCTTTGGTAGTTCCAGCACTAGACAGCGATTTTCCCGAAGTATCTTCTGACTCAGATGCAACGTGAGACATCTTGCAACATGTAAGAGAAAAAACAACATATAAAGCAAAATTGATCAAATTCCTTAAATGACAGTTTCAGGAATGGGAAAAAAATGCCAATAAACAAGCTTCTAGTAACCAGAAGCAAAGAAAAAATGAGACTGAAATAATGTGGAGACAAAAGCGATGCCACATCCGGAACGCCGACATTTTTGGCGCAAAAGGACGTCAAAAAATGACGCAACTTCCGGCGACACGTATGACGCCGGAAACAGAAAAGATTTTTTGCGCCAAAAAAGTCTGCGCCAAGAATGACGCAATAAAATGAAGCATTTTCAGCCCCCGCGAGCCTAACAGCCCACAGGGAAAAAAAGGTAAATTTTTAAGGTAAGAAAAAATGAATTGATTCAAACGCATTATCCCAAATATGAAACTGACTGTCTGAAAATAAGGAATGTTGAACATTCTGAGTCAAGGCAAATAAATGTTTGAATACATATATTTAGAACTTTATAAATAAAGTGCCCAACCATAGCTTAGAGTGTCACAGAAAATAAGATTTACTTACCCCAGGACACTCATCTACATGTTCGTAGAAAGCCAAACCAGTACTGAAACGAAAATCAGCAGAGGTAATGGTATATAAATAAGAGTATATCGTCGATCTGAAAAGGGAGGTAAGAGATGAATCTCTACGACCGATAACAGAGAACCTATGAAATAGACCCCGTAGAAGGAGATCACTGCATTCAAATAGGCAATACTCTCCTCACATCCCTCTGACATTCACTGCACGCTGAGAGGAAAACCGGGCTCCAACTTGCTGCGGAGGGCATATCAACGTAGAATCTAGCACAAACTTACTTCACCACCTCCATAGGAGGCAAAGTTTGTAAAACTGAATTGTGGGTGTGGTGAGGGGTGTATTTATAGGCATTTTGAGGTTTGGGAAACTTTGCCCCTCCTGGTAGGAATGTATATCCCATACGTCACTAGCTCATGGACTCTTGCTAATTACATGAAAGAAAGATAATATCCTGGGAATTATAACCCTTGGATTCACACCAATAAAGATATGTACGCCATATTTTATGGTAAATTTTCCTGGTGACAGGCCTTCGTGCCTGTATTAAGGTATCAATGACTGACTCGGAGAAGCCACGCTTTGATAAAATCAAGCATTCAATCTCCAGGCAGTCAGTCTCAGAGAAATTAGATTTGGATGGTTGAAAGGACCCTAAAGTAGAAGGTCCTGTCTCAGAGGCAGAGTTCATGGTGGAAAGGATGACATGTCCACCAGATCTGCATACCAGGTCCTGCGTGGCCACGCAGGCGCTATCAAAATCACTGATGCTCTCTCCTGCTTGACCTTGGCAATCAGTCGAGGGAGCAGAGGAAACGGTGGAAACACATAAGCCAGGTTGAAAGACCAGGGCGCTGCTAGAGCATCTATTAGCGTCGCCTTGGGATCCCTGGACCTGGATACGTAACAAGGAAGCTTGGCGTTCTAGCGATACGCCATGAGATCCAGTTCTGGTTTGCCCCAACGATGAATCAATTGTGCAAACACCTCCGGATGAAGTTCCCACTCTCCCGGATGAAAAGTCTGACGACTTAAAAAATCCGCCTCCCAGTTCTCTACACCTGGGATATGGATAGCTGACAGGTGGAAAGAGTGAGTCTCTGCCCAGCGAATTATCTTTGAGACTTCTAACATCGCTAGGGAACTTCTTGTTCCCCCTTGATGGTTGATGTAGCCACAGTCGTGATGTTGTTCGACTGAAATCTGATGTACCTCAGAGTTGCTGAGGCCAAGCCTGAAGAGCATTGAATATCGCTCTTCCAGAATATTTATTGGAAGGAGTGTATCCTCCTGAGTCCACGATCCCTGAGCCTTCAGGGAGTTCCAGACTGCACCCCAACCTAGAAGGCTGGCATCTGTTGTTACAATTGTCCAATCTGGCCTGCGAAAGGTCATACCTTTGGACAGATGGACCCGAGATAGCCACCAGAGAAGAGAATCCCTGGTCTCTTGATCCAGATTTAGTAGAGGGGACAAATCTGTGTAATCCCCGTTCCACTGACTGAGAATGCATAGTTGCAGCGGTCTGAGATGTAGGCGTGCAAACGGCACTATGTCCATTGCCGCTACCATCAAGCCGATTACTTCCATGCACTGAGCCACCTAAGGGTGCGGAATGGAATGAAGAACACAGCAAGATTTTAGAAGCTTTGATAACCTGGATTCTGTCAGGTAAATCTTCATTTCTACAGAATCTATCAGAGTCCCTAGGAAGGAGACTCTTGTGAGTGGGGATAGAGAACTCTTTTCCTCGTTCACCTTCCACCCATGTGACTTGAGAAATGCCAGAAATATGTCCGTATGTGACTTGGCAATCTGAAAGCTTGACGCCTGTATCAGGATGTCGTCCAGATAAGGGGCCACTGATATACCTCAAGGTCTTAGGACCGCCAGAAGCGATCCCAGAACCTTTGTAAAGATTCTTGGAGCTGTAGCTAACCCAAAGGGAAGAGCCACAAATTGGTAATGCCTGTCCAGAAAGGCAAACCTTAGGAACCGATGATGATCTTTGTGAATCGGTATTTGAAGGTAAGCATCCTTCAAATCCACTGTGGTCATGTACTGACCCTCCTGGATCATAGGTAGGATGGTCCGAATAGTTTCCATTTTGAACGATGGAACTCTGAGGAATTTGTTTAAGATCTTTAGATCCAAAATGGGTCTGAAGGTTCCCTCTTTTTTGGGAACCACAAACAGATTTGAATAAAAGCCCTGTCCCTGTTCCGTCTGTGGAACTGGACAGATCACTCCCATAACTAGGAGGTCTTGCACACAGCGTAAGAATGCCTCTTTCTTTATCTGGTTTACAGATAATCTCGAAAGGTGAAATCTCCCTTGAGGAGGGGAAGCTTTGAAGTCCAGAAGATATCCCTGAGATATGATCTCCAACGCCCAGGGATCCTGAACATCTCTTGCCCACGCCTGGGCGAATAGAGAAAGTCTGCCCCCTACTAGATCCGTTACCGGATAGGGGGCCGTACCTTCATGCTGTCTTAGAGGCAGCAGCACGCTTTCTGGCCTGCTTGCCTTTGTTCCAGGACTGGTTAGGTTTCCAGCCCAGCTTGGATTGAGCAAAAGTTCCCTCTTGTTTTGTAGCAGAGGAAGTTGATGCTGCACCTGCCTTGAAATTTTGAAAGGCACGAAAATTAGACTGTTTGGCCCTTGATCTGGCCCTGTCCTGAGGAAGGGTATGACCCTTACCTCCAGTAATGTCAGCAATAATTTCCTTCAAACCAGGCCCGAATAGGGTCTGCCCCTTGATGGGAATGTTAAGTAATTTAGACTTTGAAGTCACGTCAGCTGACCAAGATTTAAGCCATAGCGCCCTACGCGCCTGGATGGCGAATCCAGAATTCTTAGCCGTTAGTTTAGTCAAATGAACAATGGCATCAGAAACAAAAGAATTAGCTAGCTTAAAGGGACACTAAACCCAAATTTTTTCTTTCATGATTCAGATAGAGCATGCAATTTTAGGCAACTTTCTAATTTACTCCTATTATCACATTTTTTTCCTTCTCTTGGTATCTTTATTTGAAATGCAAGAATGTAAGTTTAGATGCCGGCCCATTTTTGGTGAATAACCTGGGTTATTCTTGCTGATTGGTGGATAAATTCATCCACCAATAAAAAAGAGCTGTCCAGAGTACTGAAACAAAAAAGAAGCTTAGATGCCTTTTTTTTCAAATAAAGATAGCAAGTGAACGAAGAAAAATTGATAATAGGAGTAAATTAGAAAGTTGCTTAAAATTGCATGCTCTATCTGAATCACGAAACAAAACATTTGGGTTCAGTGTCCCTTTAAGTGTTCTAAGCTTGTCAAGTATTTCAGTCAATGGAGTAGCTGTCTGAAAGGCCTCTTCCAGAGACTCAAACCAGAACACCGCAGCAGCAGTGACAGGCGCAATGCATGCAAGGGGCTGCAGGATAAAACCTTGTTGAATAAACATTTTCTTAAGGTAACCTTCTAATTTTTTATCCATTGGATCTGAAAAAGCACAACTGTCCTCAACAGGGATAGTGGTACGCTTTGCAAAAGTAGAAACTGTTCCCTCCACCTTAGGAACCGTCTGCCATAAGTCCCGTGTGGTGGCGTCTATTGGAAACATTTTTCTAAAAATAGGAGGGGGGGAAAACGGCACACCGGGTCTATCCCACTCCTTATTAATAATTTCTGTAAACCTTTTAGGAATTGGAAAAACATCAGTACACACCGGCACTGCATAGTATTTATCCAGTTTACACAATTTCTCTAGCACTGCAATTGTGTCACAGTCATTCAGAGCAGCTAATACCTCCCCAAGCAATACACGGAGGTTCTCAAGCTTAAATTTAAAAGTAGAAATATCTGAATCAGGTTTCCCCGAATCAGAAATGTCACCCACAGACTGAAGCTCTTCTTCCTCAGCTTCTGCATATTGTGACGCAGTATCAGACATGGGCCTTAAAGCATCTGCGTGCTCTGTATTACGTCTAACCCCAGAGCTATCGCGATTTCCTCTGAATTTAGGCAGTCTGGCTAATACCGCTGACAGGGTATTATCCATGATTGCCGCCATGTCCTGCAAAGTAATCGCTATGGGCGTCTTTGATGTACTTGGCGCCATTTTAGCGTGAGTCCCTTGAGCGGGAGTCAAAGGGTCCGACACGTGGGGAGAGTTAGTCGGCATAACTTCCCCCTCGTCAGAATCCTGTGGTGATAATTCTTTTAAAGATAACAGCTGATCTTTATTGTTTAAAGTGAAATCAATACATTTAGTACACATTCTCCTATGGGGTTCCACCATGGCTTTTAAACATAATGAACAAGGAATTTCCTCTATGTCAGACATGTTTATACAGACTAGCAAGCTTGGAAAACACTTTAAATCAAGTTAACAAGCAATATAAAAAAACGTTACTGTGCCTTTAAGAGAAACAAATTTTGCCAAAATTTGAAATAACAGTGAAAAAAGGCAGTTAAACTAACAAAATTTTTACAGTGTATGTAACAAGTTAGCAGAGCATTGCACCCACTTGCAAATGGATGATTAACCCCTTAATACAAAAAACAGATTAACAAAACGAAAAATATGTTTTTTAAACAGTCATAACAGAAGCCTTTTGAGCCCTTCAGAGATGTCCTATAGCATGCAGGGGACTGCTGAGGGAAGCTGAATGTCACAGTTTGTAATTTTAACTGCACCAACTGTAACTTTTATACTATAACAGTAGAAAGCCTCAGGAAACTGTTTCTAGGCAAAAATAAAGCCAGCCATGTGGAAAAAACTAGGCCCCAATAAGTTTTATCACCAAAGCATATATAAAAAACGATTAGACATGCCAGCAAACGTTTTATATTGCACATTAATCAGAGTATATACCTCTGATAGCAAGCCTGATACTAGTCGCTATTAAATCACTGTATTTAGGCTTAACTTACATTAATTCGGTATCAGCAGCATTTTCTAGCAATTCCATCCCTAGAAAAACTTAAAACTGCACATACCTTATTGCAGGATACCCTGCACGCTATTCTCCCTCTGAAGTTACCTCACTCCTCAGACATATGTGAGAACAGCAGTGGATCTTAGTTACTTCTGCTAAGATCATAGAAAACGCAGGCAGATTCTTCTTCTAAATGCTGCCTGAGATAAAATAGTACGACTCCGGTACCATTTAAAAACAATAAACTCTTGATTGAAGAAAAATCTAACTATATTACACCACTTTCCTCTTACTACCTCCAGCTATGTTGAGAGTTGCAAGAGAATGACTGGATATGGCAGTTAGGGGAGGAGCTATATAACAGCTCTGCTGTGGGTGTCCTCTTGCAACTTCCTGTTGGGAATGAGAATATCCCACAAGTAATGGATGATCCGTGGACTGGATACACCTTACAAGAGAAATTAAGCACGATTACAATGAATAGGCTGACAAAAAGCATTTATAGGATATACAATGCCAATGATGGTGGGACTTATAAATGTAGTAGTATGATGTAATTGTACCCTCAAGATATGCATGATGAAAAGGTGGTGATATAGAACTAGTAGAGAATATGTATTCCGTAACTGTTACCTAGTGTGTTATTTAGTCTCTTTAAACTTCCAAGCAATGGCGTTCAGCATGGATTTTTGTCCAACCAATATAAGGGGAGGTGTGTGTTTAAATATTGCAAGTATAACAATGGCAGTTAGTCTACGATTAAGGCTGTCAAGGCCAAAACGTGTAAGACGTGCCTGACGTGTCCATGCTTGTTTTTATTTTTACACCATGTGAGTCATGTTAACTTTTAAGATGTTTTAAAATAAATTGTAACTTTCAGCAGCTCTGTTCCTTTATTTTTACCTACAGCAATGGAGATGGCTATTGGGAGCGATTACAACCTATAACGGTCCCCGTATGAGCTCCGGGGTAAATCAGCTGTTCCCTCATTGGTAGTATGGAAGGTGTGTTCCTGTTTCTTGAAAGAGGATTGGCTGCTGATGCTGCCTTGTCAGACAAGCATTGAGCCAGGTGTGGTTGGAAGGAGGATTCCTGGTAGATGCCAGGCCGTGAGTTATTGCCGGTGGAGCGGTGGATTTCGATGTAAGAACCTCAACACAGTCTATCGTAGAGGATCGGCTGCCACAACGGCTCAAGAACAAGAAGCCTTCTCTTATTCACCTGAACGATACGGCTTGGCACGGACATCTATTGACCAGGTAAGCAATAGCAGTGCTTTTCCTGTTGGCAATTATACCGGTCCGTGTATTTGAATGCAATAATGCATACTTGCGTTTGAAGATCGGAAGATAGCTGTTGCACAAGAAGGGAGTCAAAATTGCACAGAGCTGTTAGGTTCGGGTGATACCTGGATAGACACGCCAGTACAGGCTTACAAGCTGCATTGATTGTTATTGCTACTAACCTGTTTAACTGAGGGATTGGGGCGATTGAGAGTCACAATCACTTTCTTGTTGTTTATCTTATCCTAGAAGTTTCATGGATTTTGGTTTCTCGCAATGCAAATGAGAGACATTAAGCTTGTTTTTTGGGGGGCTTAATATGGCTTAACGTATAAAAAAGAACTTAGATGTTAACCAATTTCCTCCTAATTTCACACAGTACAAACATATATATATATATATATATATATATTAAAAAATATCTTGAAAATTTCAAGACGTTTGATAAAACATACCAAGTTATTCACATTTAACTATTTTTTTACAATACCAAAACATTATATACTGTATAACAGTATATTTATGAAGCAGCGGATGCTGCTTATTCAGCGCAAGCCTGCCGACACGCCTTTGAGGTGGCGGACAGCAATCATCATGATCAGATGATTGACACCCCATGCTAGCGGCCGATTGGTTGCAAATGTGCAGCAGTGTTAATTTCGTCAACCAAGCTGAGAATAAAACGAAAGAAATGCTGATGACTAAAATAAGACTAAAACTGCATTTTAGTCAAAGGACTGACTAAAACTAAATCAAAATTTGCTGTCAAAATTAACACTTTATGCAAGTTGTTATAATCAATCCATATCCAATTGTCAACACCTTGCCTTTCATTATCCCTTTAAGGCAAGATCTCCTCCCCTAACACATTTCTATTTAATCACCTGTTTTCCAAGAAATCATTGCTTGATTGTTGAAAATGGAATAGGAGACCTCTATCAGTCTCTATCTCCTAAACTTTAAGAAGCCTTAAGTATTCTGACATTTATATTATCTAACTGATATTTGTATTTTTTTTCCTTTTATTACATATTGGATTATAACCTTTGGTGTAATACTCCTGTAAAGTTTGGAGTGAACACTAAACTTAAACCTCAGCTGCGTGAATCTGCAGCGCTCTGTCTCTATACCCGGTACGGACTGACAGGTAGCGGGTGACGTCATTACCTCTCTCACTGCGCACCACGCCGGAGTCGAAGGCTCGCTTCTCACTCTGCTTGCTGTTCACCCGCTCTTCACTGTTCATAATAGAACTCTAAGAATAAGGTATGTGCACCAACGATCACTATATTAGCATGCTAGGACTTAACCAAGAATGTAATGCATTACTGAAAACTTATACTACATTTTGGAACTATTAATCCTATAAATATTCACAATAATCCACATCGGAACATTCAAAGGAGAATATCATCATTTCAACTCAAATTGAAATCTATAAAGTAATTATTTTTTCCTTCAAATTTTTCATTCTTATTTATGTGAGAGTTTACATTTCATTAACGACCAATGTTATTAAGTAATAGCTGTTTATTCATTACTTATGAGTATCCATACTTTACGTTCTTAACTCACCTATATGAGAATATCATTTCTTCTAAGTTGCAAAGAACTGACATTTATCACGAATCTACAATAAATTCTGTAATCATACAGGTACCTAATATCTAAGTTATGGTATTATTGGTGATTATGATTACATACACTCCAACCTATAAAATCCTGAAACATTAAATATTTAACATATACTGTTTCCTATCACAGAATAATCAAGCCTTTAAAAATAATCTGTTTTTTGTAGATTCTGATTTAGACCATAATGGATCCTATAGAAATGGCAAATCAAGTCAGCACCTTAAATCAAAAGGTGGAAATGGCTCAAGGATTAACTGAATTAAAAAATGAGAACAGCAGTCTAAAACAAATCATAAATGAATTAGTGTCTCAAAAAGCAAACGAGACACCTGAACCACAGGTAAATACCCCAACACCTTTCAGTGGGGACCGCAAGAAATTTCGTGAATATAAGAACGCTTGTTTACTTCTATTCACTTTGAAACCACGTACCTACCGCACAGAAAAGATCAAAGTTTTTACTGCTATATCCTACCTAACTGGGGAACCAAGAGTTTGGGCTGACAGATTCCTCGAGACAGAGGATCCAATACTGAATTCCCTAGAAAATTTCTTTCAAACAATGGCCATCCTTTATGATGATTTAAACAAACAACAAACTGCCGAACAAAGACTAAGAACCCTTAAACAGGGAAAAAGACCAGTGGAAGATTATATAGCAGATTTTCAGCTATGGGCCACGGATTCAGAATGGAACACAGTCAGTTTAAAGAACCAGTTTCGTATTGGACTTTCTGAATACTTAAAGGATGAACTGTCAAGGGTAGAGTTCCCAGACAGTTTAGAAGCTTTAATTAAATTATGTATCTCCATGGATAGGAGGTATCGTGAAAGGAGGATTGAAAAGCACTCATATGAAACAACACCTAAAAAATCATTCCATTCATATCAAGAAAAAACCTACTCAAGCCCCATTCCCATGGAGATAGGTTCCATTCGAGGACCATTGTCACAGGAAGAAAAACAAAGAAGAAGATCTGCAAATCTTTGCTTATATTGTGCTAACAAAGATCACGATGTTGCCACTTGTCCTATCCTTGCTCGTCAGAAGAAGGGTAAGTCTACTTATAATTGTGCTTGTGAAAAACAAAAACACCCTTCACACCTATCCTTAACTTTGTCATTACAGTGGGACAATCAACAACTTCAGAACGAAGCCATTATTGATTCTGGTGCTGATGGTATATTTCTTGTTGAGTCAATAGTAAAATATAATAAAATTCCAATTCTGCAGAAAGCCACTCCTGTTTTTGTTAGAGTAATTGATGGTACCCAAATCTTAAAGGGTCCAATCACTCACCACACAATACCATTATTAACCATTTCACCAGACGGTCACAAAGAATATTTAACATACGATATAATACCAAGTTCAATACATCCCATAGTTCTTGGTCTACCATGGTTACAAAAACATAACCCATCCATAGATTGGTCTCAAAATAAGATTACTTTCACCTCACCGTTTTGTTTAGAGACATGTTATCCATATGTAAATATTGGACACATAGGTTCTGCAATACCACAAGAATATATTGAATTTAATGATGTCTTTAACTTAAAAAATGCTGAATCATTACCACCTCATAGACATTTTGATTGTCCGATTGACATCAAACCTGGGGTAGAAATACCATCAGGAAAAATTTTCCCATTGTCACAAAAAGAATTGACTCATCTAAGAGATTATTTAGATGAAAACCTAAAAAAAGGTTTCATTACTCCATCATCATCACCAGTAGCTTCTGCAATATTCTTTGTTACCAACAAAGATGGCACTCTCAGACCCATAATAGATTACCGTGCTCTAAATTCAGTAACTGTAAAAAATAGATACCCATTACCACTCATCCCGGAAATAATTGAACGTCTCACTGGGGCAACCATATTCACTAAATTAGACTTAAAAGGTGCCTACAATTTAATAAGAAACAGAATTTATGTTTACCTGATAAATTACTTTCTCCAACGGTGTGTCCGGTCCACGGCGTCATCCTTACTTGTGGGATATTCTCTTCCCCAACAGGAAATGGCAAAGAGCCCAGCAAAGCTGGTCACATGATCCCTCCTAGGCTCCGCCTACCCCAGTCATTCGACCGACGTTAAGGAGGAAAATTTGCATAGGAGAAACCATATGGTACCGTGGTGACTGTAGTTAAAGAAAATAAATCATCAGACCTGATTAAAAAAACCAGGGCGGGCCGTGGACCGGACACACCGTTGGAGAAAGTAATTTATCAGGTAAACATAAATTCTGTTTTCTCCAACATAGGTGTGTCCGGTCCACGGCGTCATCCTTACTTGTGGGAACCAATACCAAAGCTTTAGGACACGGATGAAGGGAGGGAGCAAATCAGGTCACCTAAATGGAAGGCACCACGGTTTGCAAAACCTTTCTCCCAAAAATAGCCTCAGAAGAAGCAAAAGTATCAAACTTGTAAAATTTGGTAAAAGTGTGCAGTGAAGACCAAGTCGCTGCCCTACATATCTGATCAACAGAAGCCTCGTTCTTGAAGGCCCATGTGGAAGCCACAGCCCTAGTGGAATGAGCTGTGATTCTTTCGGGAGGCTGCCGTCCGGCAGTCTCGTAAGCCAATCTGATGATGCTTTTAATCCAAAAAGAGAGAGAGGTAGAAGTTGCTTTTTGACCTCTCTTTTTACCGGAATAAACAACAAACAAGGAAGATGTTTGTCTAAAATCCTTTGTAGCATCTAAATAGAATTTTAGAGCGCGAACAACATCCAAATTGTGCAACAAACGTTCCTTCTTTGAAACTGGTTTCGGACACAGAGAAGGTACGATAATCTCCTGGTTAATGTTTTTGTTAGAAACAACTTTAGGAAGAAACCCAGGTTTAGTACGTAAAACCACCTTATCTGCATGGAACACCAGATAAGGAGGAGAACACTGCAGAGCAGATAATTCTGAAACTCTTCTAGCAGAAGAAATTGCAACTAAAAACAAAACTTTCCAAGATAATAACTTAATATCAACGGAATGTAAGGGTTCAAACGGAACCCCCTGAAGAACTGAAAGAACTAAATTGAGACTCCAAGGAGGAGTCAAAGGTTTGTAAACAGGCTTAATTCTAACCAGAGCCTGAACAAAGGCTTGAACATCTGGCACAGCTGCCAGCTTTTTGTGAAGTAACACAGACAAGGCAGAAATCTGTCCCTTCAGGGAACTTGCAGATAATCCTTTTTCCAATCCTTCTTGAAGGAAGGATAGAATCTTAGGAATCTTAACCTTGTCCCAAGGGAATCCTTTAGATTCACACCAACAGATATATTTTTTCCAAATTTTGTGGTAAATCTTTCTAGTTACAGGCTTTCTGGCCTGAACAAGAGTATCGATAACAGAATCTGAGAACCCTCGCTTCGATAAGATCAAGCGTTCAATCTCCAAGCAGTCAGCTGGAGTGAAACCAGGTTCGGATGTTCGAACGGACCCTGAACAAGAAGGTCTCGTCTCAAAGGTAGCTTCCAAGGTGGAGCCGATGACATATTTACCAGATCTGCATACCAAGTCCTGCGTGGCCACGCAGGAGCTATCAAGATCACCGACGCCCTCTCCTGATTGATCCTGGCTACCAGCCTGGGGATGAGAGGAAACGGCGGGAACACATAAGCTAGTTTGAAGGTCCAAGGTGCTACTAGTGCATCCACTAGAGCCGCCTTGGGATCCCTGGATCTGGACCCGTAGCAAGGAACTTTGAAGTTCTGACGAGAGGCCATCAGATCCATGTCTGGAATGCCCCACAGCTGAGTGACTTGGGCAAAGATTTCCGGATGGAGTTCCCACTCCCCCGGATGCAATGTCTGACGACTCAGAAAATCCGCTTCCCAATTTTCCACTCCTGGGATGTGGATAGCGGACAGGTGGCAGGAGTGAGACTCCGCCCATAGAATGATTTTGGTCACTTCTTCCATCGCTAGGGAACTCCTTGTTCCCCCCTGATGGTTGATGTACGCAACAGTTGTCATGTTGTCTGATTGAAACCGTATGAACTTGGCCCTCGCTAGCTGAGGCCAAGCCTTGAGAGCATTGAATATCGCTCTCAGTTCCAGAATATTTATCGGTAGAAGAGATTCTTCCCGAGACCAAAGACCCTGAGCTTTCAGGGATCCCCAGACCGCGCCCCAGCCCATCAGACTGGCGTCGGTCGTGACAATGACCCACTCTGGTCTGCGGAATGTCATCCCTTGTGACAGGTTGTCCAGGGACAGCCACCAACGGAGTGAGTCTCTGGTCCTCTGATTTACTTGTATCTTCGGAGACAAGTCTGTATAATCCCCATTCCACTGACTGAGCATGCACAGTTGTAATGGTCTTAGATGAATGCGCGCAAAAGGAACTATGTCCATTGCCGCTACCATCAACCCGATCACTTCCATGCACTGAGCTATGGAAGGAAGAGGAACGGAATGAAGTATCCGACAAGAGTCTAGAAGCTTTGTTTTTCTGGCCTCTGTCAGAAATATCCTCATTTCTAAGGAGTCTATTATTGTTCCCAAGAAGGGAACCCTTGTTGACGGAGATAGAGAACTCTTTTCCACGTTCACTTTCCATCCGTGAGATCTGAGAAAGGCCAGGACTATGTCCGTGTGAGCCTTTGCTTGAGGAAGGGACGACGCTTGAATCAGAATGTCGTCCAAGTAAGGTACTACAGCAATGCCCCTTGGTCTTAGCACAGCTAGAAGGGACCCTAGTACCTTTGTGAAAATCCTTGGAGCAGTGGCTAATCCGAAAGGAAGCGCCACAAACTGGTAATGCTTGTCCAGGAATGCGAACCTTAGGAACCGATGATGTTCCTTGTGGATAGGAATATGTAGATACGCATCCTTTAAATCCACCGTGGTCATGAATTGACCTTCCTGGATGGAAGGAAGAATAGTTTGAATGGTTTCCATCTTGAACGATGGAACCTTGAGAAACTTGTTTAAAATCTTGAGATCTAAGATTGGTCTGAACGTTCCCTCTTTTTTGGGAACTATGAACAGATTGGAGTAGAACCCCATCCCTTGTTCTCTTAATGGAACAGGATGAATCACTCCCATTTTTAACAGGTCTTCTACACAATGTAAGAATGCCTGTCTTTTTATGTGGTCTGAAGACAACTGAGACCTGTGGAACCTCCCCCTTGGGGGAAGCCCCTTGAATTCCAGAAGATAACCTTGGGAGACTATTTCTAGCGCCCAAGGATCCAGAACATCTCTTGCCCAAGCCTGAGCGAAGAGAGAGAGTCTGCCCCCCACCAGATCCGGTCCCGGATCGGGGGCCAACATTTCATGCTGTCTTGGTAGCAGTGGCAGGTTTCTTGGCCTGCTTTCCCTTGTTCCAGCCTTGCATTGGTCTCCAAGCTGGCTTGGCTTGAGAAGTATTACCCTCTTGCTTAGAGGACGTAGCACCTTGGGCTGGTCCGTTTCTACGAAAGGGACGAAAATTAGGTTTATTTTTTGCCTTGAAAGGCCGATCCTGAGGAAGGGCGTGGCCCTTACCCCCAGTGATATCAGAGATAATCTCTTTCAAGTCAGGGCCAAACAGCGTTTTCCCCTTGAAAGGAATGTTAAGTAACTTGTTCTTGGAAGACGCATCAGCCGACCAAGATTTCAACCAAAGCGCTCTGCGCGCCACAATAGCAAACCCAGAATTCTTAGCCGCTAACCTAGCCAATTGCAAAGTGGCGTCTAGGGTAAAAGAATTAGCCAATTTGAGAGCATTGATTCTGTCCATAATCTCCTCATAAGGAGGAGAATCACTATCGACCGCCTTTATCAGCTCATCGAACCAGAAACATGCGGCTGTAGCGACAGGGACAACGCATGAAATTGGTTGTAGAAGGTAACCCTGCTGAACAAACATCTTTTTAAGCAAACCTTCTAATTTTTTATCCATAGGATCTTTGAAAGCACAACTATCCTCTATGGGTATAGTGGTGCGTTTGTTTAAAGTGGAAACCGCTCCCTCGACCTTGGGGACTGTCTGCCATAAGTCCTTTCTGGGGTCGACCATAGGAAACAATTTTTTAAATATGGGGGGAGGGACGAAAGGAATACCGGGCCTTTCCCATTCTTTATTAACAATGTCCGCCACCCGCTTGGGTATAGGAAAAGCTTCTGGGAGCCCCGGCACCTCTAGGAACTTGTCCATTTTACATAGTTTCTCTGGGATGACCAACTTGTCACAATCATCCAGAGTGGATAATACCTCCTTAAGCAGAATGCGGAGATGTTCCAACTTAAATTTAAATGTAATCACATCAGGTTCAGCTTGTTGAGAAATGTTCCCTGAATCAGTAATTTCTCCCTCCGACAAAACCTCCCTGGCCCCATCAGACTGGGTTAGGGGCCCTTCAGAAACATTATTATCAGCGTCGTCATGCTCTTCAGTATCTAAAACAGAGCAGTCGCGCTTACGCTGATAAGTGTTCATTTTGGCTAAAATGTTTTTGACAGAATTATCCATTACAGCCGTTAATTGTTGCATAGTAAGGAGTATTGGCGCGCTAGATGTACTAGGGGCCTCCTGAGTGGGCAAGACTCGTGTAGACGAAGGAGGGAATGATGCAGTACCATGCTTACTCCCCTCACTTGAGGAATCATCTTGGGCATCATTGTCATTGTCACATAAATCACATTTATTTAAATGAATAGGAATTCTGGCTTCCCCACATTCAGAACACAGTCTATCTGGTAGTTCAGACATGTTAAACAGGCATAAACTTGATAACAAAGTACAAAAAACGTTTTAAAATAAAACCGTTACTGTCACTTTAAATTTTAAACTGAACACACTTTATTACTGCAATTGCGAAAAAAACATGAAGGAATTGTTCAAAATTCACCGGAGCCGTTTTGAACTTTAACCCCTTTACAGTCCCTGGTATCTGCTTTGCTGAGACCCAACCAAGCCCAAAGGGGAATACGATACCAAATGACGCCTTCAGAAAGTCTTTTCTAGTATCAGAGCTCCTCTCACATGCGACTGCATGCCATGCCTCTCAAAAACAAGTGCGCAACACCGGCGCGAAAATGAGGCTCTGCCTATGCTTTGGGAAAGCCCCTAAAGAATAAGGTGTCTAAAACAGTGCCTGCCGATATTAATATATCCAAATACCCAAATAAAATGATTCCTCAAGGCTAAATATGTGTTAATAATGAATCGATTTAGCCCAGAAAAAGTCTACAGTCTTAATAAGCCCTTGTGAAGCCCTTATTTACGATCGTAATAAACATGGCTTACCGGATCCCATAGGGAAAATGACAGCTTCCAGCATTACATCGTCTTGTTAGAATGTGTCATACCTCAAGCAGCAAGAGACTGCTCACTGTTCCCCCAACTGAAGTTAATTGCTCTCAACAGTCCTGTGTGGAACAGCCATGGATTTTAGTGACGGTTGCTAAAATCATTTTCCTCATACAAACAGAAATCTTCATCTCTTTTCTGTTTCTGAGTAAATAGTACATACCAGCACTATTTCAAAATAACAAACTCTTGATTGAATAATAAAAACTACAGTTAAACACTAAAAAACTCTAAGCCATCTCCGTGGAGATGTTGCCTGTACAACGGCAAAGAGAATGACTGGGGTAGGCGGAGCCTAGGAGGGATCATGTGACCAGCTTTGCTGGGCTCTTTGCCATTTCCTGTTGGGGAAGAGAATATCCCACAAGTAAGGATGACGCCGTGGACCGGACACACCTATGTTGGAGAAATGAGATCCGGTGATGAGTGGAAAACGGCATTTAAAACAAGATACGGCTTATTTCAATACAACGTTATGCCTTTTGGATTAACGAATGCTCCTGTCACATTCCAGTTCTTTATAAATGAAATCTTTAAAGAATTAATGGATGTGTGCGTAATTGTATATTTGGATGATATACTTGTTTACTCAAAATCTATAGAAGAGCATAGGAAACACGTAAGGTGGGTACTTTCAACACTACGTGATCATCAGTTATACGCAAAGTTGGAAAAATGCCAATTCCACAAAGATACTATTAAATTTTTGGGTTATATAATTTCTCCCAAAGGTATAGCAATGGACCAGGAAAAAGTTACAGCCATTATCAATTGGCAAACACCCAGAACCTTGAAATCTCTCCAACGATTTCTAGGATTTTCAAATTTTTACAGAAAATTCATAAACCATTATTCAACCATTGTTCAACCCTTAACTCGACTAACAGGAAAACAAAAATTTGTTTGGGATACGAATGCAGAACATGCATTTCAAACTTTGAAGGAGAAATTCACAACAGCTCCTATTCTAAGTTTACCCAATCCAGACTTGCCATACACTCTACAAGTAGATGCCTCCAATGTTGGTATTGGAGCCATTCTATTACAACCTGGAAACCAAGATAATCATCTCCATCCTATCGCCTATTTTTCTCGTAGACTTACTCCTGCAGAGACAAACTATTCTATAGGCGATAAGGAGTTACTTGCTATGAAATCAGCAATGGAGCATTGGCGGCACCTCTTGGAGGGAACCACAATTCCATTCCAGGTTTATACAGATCATAAAAATCTTCAATATTTGAAGAAAAATAAAACTCTCTCCTCAAGACAGGTTCGCTGGGCATTGTTTCTGGATAGGTTTAACTTTTTACTTACCCACATACCAGGTACAAAGAATGTAACAGCAGACGCTTTGTCCCGGTCATTTGATTCAACTGCAGACAGTCAAACTATGGACTATATTATTCCACCAACTAAAATCATTGCTGCAGCGGTCCTAGAGACATCTGACTTATACCAAGCACAACATTTAGATCCTGACATTCCTCCAATTTGTACCCCTGATAATGAATCTGGTTTATATCTTAATGATGGTTTGATATATGTTCCATCATCTCTCAGGAAGCAAATCATTCAACAACATCACGACACCCCTTTAGCCGGACATCCAGGCATAAGTAAAACTACTGATCTTATCAGTAGAGAATACTGGTGGCCACAAATGAAGGCAGACATCCACACCTATATAATAAATTGTGACATTTGTGCAAGGAAAAAGAAGGAACATCATAAACCTTACGGATTTTTATTACCTTTACCCATACCCATAAAGCCTTGGGATATGATTGCAATATATTTTATTGTTGATTTACCCATCTCCAATGGTCACAATACCATAATGGTTGTAGTTGACCATTTAACTAAATTAGCTCACTTCATTCCATTAAAGAGAACTCCTACTGCTTACACCACTGCAAAAGTCTTCCATAGCCAAATTGTTAAACTACATGGATTACCAGCTTCCATTGTAACAGATCGTGGATGTCAATTCACCTCCAAATTTTGGAAATTTTTATGCAAAACCTTACAGATCTCCTTACGATTCACTACGGCTTTCCATCCTCAGTCCAATGGACTAACAGAACGATTAAACCAGACTCTCGAACAATATTTGAGATGTTTTATCTCATCTCAACAAGACGATTGGTATGATTGCTTACCTAGTGCCGAATTCGCATATAATAATTCGGTTAACTCTTCATCTAAAATCTCTCCATTTTTTGCTACATATGGTTTTCATCCACGATCTTACCCTAACTCACTAACCTGCTCTCAATCTCCATCAGTCTCCACTTACACGGAAACATTAAAGACCGTCATGGATTCACTACATGAACATCTTGTTACTGCTAAAGAAACTCAAAAGAAATATTTTGACAAGAAAAGGTTACCATCACCTGCATACAAACCTCAAGATATGGTCTGGTTGTCTACGAGGAACCTTAAGTTACCAGTTCCAAGTAAAAAATTGGCAGATCAATATATTGGTCCATAACCGATTCTCAAAGTAATCAATGAGAATACAGTGACTTTAAAATTACCTCCCTCTATGAGAATTCACCCCTCGTTCCATGTATCTTTACTGAAACCGTTCATTGGAACTGAGATACCTTCTACTGAGATCCACACCATCCCGGATCCTCTGGATTATGAAGTTGATCAAATCTTGGACTCCAAAATTCGTAGAAGGAAGCTTGAGTATCTAGTCCATTGGAAGGGCTATGGTGATGAAGAGAATTCCTGGGTTCTTTTACGTGACTTAAATGCTCCTGATTTGCTGAGGGACTTTCATATTCGTTATCCCTGTAAACCTGGTCCTCAGGTTACTGGGGGGGGCTCTTGAATGGGGGGATCTGTCAACACCTTGCCTTTCATTATCCCTTTAAGGCAAGATCTCCTCCCCTAACACATTTCTATTTAATCACCTGTTTTCCCAGAAATCATTGCTTGATTATTGAAAATGGAATAGGAGACCTCTATCAGTCTCTCTATCTCCTAAACTTTAAGAAGCCTTAAGTATTCTGACATTTATATTATCTAACTGATATTTGTATTTTTTTTCCTTTTATTACATATTGGATTATAACCTTTGGTGTAATACTCCTGTAAAGTTTGGAGTGAACACTAAACTTAAACCTCAGCTGCGTGAATCTGCAGCGCTCTGTCTCTATACCCGGTACGGACTGACAGGTAGCGGGTGACGTCATTACCTCTCTCACTGCGCACCACGCCGGAGTCGAAGGCTCGCTTCTCACTCTGCTTGCTGTTCACCCGCTCTTCACTGTTCATAATAGAACTCTAAGAATAAGGTATGTGCACCAACGATCACTATATTAGCATGCTAGGACTTAACCAAGAATGTAATGCATTACTGAAAACTTATACTACATTTTGGAACTATTAATCCTATAAATATTCACAATAATCCACATCGGAACATTCAAAGGAGAATATCATCATTTCAACTCAATTTGAAATCTATAAAGTAATTATTTTTTCCTTCAAATTTTTCATTCTTATTTATGTGAGAGTTTACATTTCATTAACGACCAATGTTATTAAGTAATAGCTGTTTATTCATTACTTATGAGTATCCATACTTTACGTTCTTAACTCACCTATATGAGAATATCATTTCTTCTAAGTTGCAAAGAACTGACATTTATCACGAATCTACAATAAACTCTGTAATCATACAGGTACCTAATATCTAAGTTATGGTATTATTGGTGATTATGATTACATACACTCCAACCTATAAAATCCTGAAACATTAAATATTTAACATATACTGTTTCCTATCACACCAATTACTGCTCTATTGTAAAAATAACAAAACAAAAACCCAAGGCTATCTTCTTGTTTATTTACAAAACTTGGTTTTATTTAATTTTAAGATAAAGACATGTTAGATACCACAACAGCTAAATCTGTTTTGCATGTTCAAACCTTAATACTAAGTAATAATAAATAAAAACAGGTTAACAAACCTTAACTCCATGAGTATATGAGTTTGGAAGTTCTAGAATAACCCACCCTAAGAATAACCCACAAGTATGGGTTTAACTTATGCTGTGCCTGTGCTAGCTGCAAAACCTTTTTGTTGTGTTGAATTACTTGATACTTGTTTTAATTATTAACAGAGAACTGTTAAAGTTTTTTATATTGGGTAACATGTGGTCTTCTTGTTCCCCCCTGATGGTTGATATAGTCTACAGTCGTGATATTGTCTGACTGAAATCTGATAAACCTGACCGCAGCTAGTTGAGGCCAAGCCTGAAGAGCATTGAATATTGCTATTAGTTCCAGAATGTTTATCGGAAGGAGGGCTTCAGGGAGTTCCAGACTGCGCCCCAGCCCAGAAGGCTGGCATCTGTCGTCACTATAGTCCACTCTGGCCTGCGGAAACTCATTCCCCTGGACAGATGGACCCAAGATAACCACCAGAGAAGAGAATCACTGGTCTCTTGATCCAGATTTAGCAGGGGGGACAAATCTGTGTAGTCCCCCTACCACTGATTGAGCATGCAAAGTTGCAGTGGTCTGAGATGTAGGCGGGCAAACGGAACTATGTCCAGTGCCGCTACCATAAGATCGATTACTTCCATACACTCAGCCACTGACGGCCGAGAAGTGGAATGAAGAGCACGGCAGAAAGTTAGAAGCTTTGATAACCTGACCTCTGTCAGAAAATTTTTCATTTCTACTGAATCTATCAGTGTTCCTAGGAAGGAAACTCTTGTGAGAGGGGAGAGAGAACTCTTTTCTTCGTTCACCTTCCACCCGTGAGACCTCAGAAAGGCCAGAACAATGTCCGTATGGGACTTGGCGATTTGAAAAGTCGACGCCTGTATCAGAATGTCGTCTAGGTAAGGAGCCACCGCTATGCCTCGTGGCCTTAAAACCGCCAGTAGGGACCCTAGAACCTTCGTAAAGATTCTTGATAGCCGGAAGGGAAGAGTCACAAACTGGTAATGCCTGTCTAGGAAGGCGAACCTGAGGAACTGATGATGATCTCTGTGAATCGGAATGTGGAGATAAGCATCCTTTAAGTCCACGGTAGTCATAAATTGACCCTCCTGGATCATAGGGAGGATGGTTCGGATAGTCTCCATCTTGAATGATGGGACCCTGATCTTGAGATCCAAGATTGGTCTGAAAGTTTCCTCTTTTTTGGGAACTATAAACAGATTTGAATAGAAGCCCTGCCCCTGTTCCTCCCTTGGAACTGGGTGGATCACTCCCATAACCAGTAGGTCTTGAACACAACGTAAGAATGCCTCTCTCTTTATCTGGTTTACAGATAATTGTGAGAGATGAAATCTCCCCTTTGGAGATGAAATCTCCCCTTTGGAGATGAAGCTTTGAAGTCCAGAAGATATCCCTGGGAAACAATCTCTAATGCCCAGGGATCCTGGACGTCACATGCCCAAGCCTGGGCGAAGAGAGAAAGTCTGCCCCCTACTAGATCCGGTCCCGGATCAGGGGCTACTCCTTCATGCTGTCTTAGAGGCGGCAGAAGGTTTTTTGGCCTGCTTCCCCTTGTTCCAAGCCTGGTTCGGTCTCCAGACTGGTTTGGACTGGGCAAAATTTCCCTCTTGTTTTGCATTAGAGGAAGCTGAAGCTGCGCCACTCTTGAAGTTTCGAAATGAACGAAAATTATTCTGTTTGGTCCTTAATTTATTGGACCTATCCTGAGGAAGGGCATGACCTTTTCCTCCAGTAATATCAGAAATGATCTCCTTCAGGCCTGGCCCGAATAGGGTCTGTCCTTTGAAGGGGATGTTAAGAAGCTTAGACTTTGAAGTAACGTCTGCTGACCAGGACTTACGCCATAGCGCCCTGCGCGCCAGAATGGCATAACCTGAATTCTTAGCCGTTAGTTTGGTTAGATGAAAAACGGCGTCAGAAATAAAGGAATTAGCTAACTTGAGAGCTTTAATCCTGTCTAAAATATCATCTAACGGGAGCCTCCTCAAGAGACTCAAACCAAAAACCCGCTGCAGCAGTAACTGGGGCAATGCATGCAAGAGGCTGGAGAATAAAACCTTGATGGATAAAAATTTTCTTAAGGAGACCCTCCAATTTTTTATCCATAGGATCTAAGAAAGCACAACTGTCCTCGACGGGGATAGTTGTACGCTTAGCTAGGGTAGAGACTGCTCCCTCCACCTTAGGAACCGTCTGCCACGAGTCCCGTATGGCGGCATCTATGGGAAACATCTTTTTAAAAGCAGGAGGGGGAGAGAACGGTACACCTGGTCTATCCCATTCCTTAGTAATAATTTCCGAAAACCTCTTAGGGACTGGAAAAACATCAGTGTAAACAGGCACTGCAAAGTATTTGTCCATTTTACACAATTTCTCTGGAACTACAATGGGATCACAATCATCCAGAGTCGCTAAAACCTCCCTGAGCAATAAGCGGAGGTGTTCAAGCTTAAATTTAAAGGCTGTCATTTCAGAATCGGACTGAAGTAACGTCCTCCCTGAATCTGAAATCTCACCCTCAGATAGCAAATCCCTTGCCACGGCTTCGGAGCATTGTGAGGGTATATCGGACATAGCTACTAAAGCGTCAGAAAGCTCTGTATTTGTTCTAGCTCCAGAGCTGTCTCGCTTTCCTTGTAACCCTGGCAGTTTGGACAATACCTCTGTGAGGGTATGATTCATAACTGCCGCCATGTCTTGTAAGGTAAACGCATTGGACGCGCTAGATGTATTTGGCGTCACTTGAGCGGGAGTTATAGGTTCTGACACGTGGGGAGAGCTAGATGGCATAACCTCCCTTTTGTCAGTCTGAGAAACCTCTGGTGATAAAGCTTTAAATGCCATAATATGGTATTTATAAGTTATAGGAATTTCAGTACATTTGGTACACATTCTAAGAGGGGGTTCCACAATGGCTTCTAAACATATTGAACAAGGAGTTTCCTCTATGTCAGACATGTTTAACAGACTAGTAATGAGACCAGCAAGCTTGGAAAACACTTTAATAAATGTGAAACAGCAATTAAATAAAAACGGTACTGTGCCTTTAAGAGAAAAAAACTATCACATAAACTGCAAAACAGTGTTAAAAAGTAGTAAACTCTTCGAAATTTTTACAGTGTGTATAAGGGACTAAAGCAGCATTGCACCCACTTGCAAATGGATGATTAACCCTTTAGGCCCCAAACCGGATTTGAAAAATGTTAAAAAACGTTAATAAACAGTTAAACACCTTGCCACAGCTCTGCTGTGGCTCCTACCTGCCCTCAAATACGATTTAGGAAAGGAATAAGCCCTCTATAGTGGTCCGCAGATGCCAGAGGACTCCTTTAGGGAAGCTGGATGTCTCAGTCTGAATAAGAACTGCGCATCTAGAGCGCGAAAATAGGCCTCTCCCACCATGCACTCAATGTCAGAGGGCCTTAAGAAAATACTCCTGGGAGTATCTGACTAGCCATGTGGAAACTAGGCCCCAAAAAAACGATTTATCACCCTCAGAGAAAAAACGTTTTTTCTATATAACATGTAAACGTTTTGTCACTAAGAAATATGAGTATTAACATGAATATTACCCTTTTTTGTAAGCATGAACCCAGTCGTTAAATCACTGCATCAGGCTTACCTCAATTATACAAGGCTCTGTCAGCATTTTCTAGATCTTATCATCTCTCTAGAAATAAATATACTGAACATACCTCAAAGCAGGTAATCTGCAAACCATTCCCCCAACTGAAGTCTTTCCCATACTCTTCAGTTATGCGTGAGAACAGCAATGGACCTTAGTTACAAACCGCTAAGATAATCAACCTCCAGGCAGATTCTTCTTCTAAATTCTGCCTGAGTAAAACAGTACAACGCCGGTACCGTTTAAAAATAAACTTTTGATTGAAGGTAAAAACTACACTAAGTCACCACATATCTCTTGATACTTCCTATCTTGTCGAGAGCTGCAAGAGAATGACTGGGGGTGGCAGTTAGGGGAGGAGCTATATAGACAGATCTGCTGTGGGTGTCCTCTTGCAGCTTCCTGTTGGGAAGGAGAATATCCCACAAGTAATGGATGAACCCGTGGACTGGATACACCTTACAAGAGAAACCAAGCTTAATGTCACTCATTTGCATTGTGGGAAACCAAAATATATGGAACTTCTAGGATAAGTTTGGGAAGTGAAAAACTGTTTTGGCGAACTGCTTGTGCAATGCCGCCCCTGTAAATTCTTAAAACCGCTGTTTCTTAACTCCTGTTTCCGGGTATACGGCCCCATATGTTTTGGCATTGTAAAGAAATAGTTAAAAGTGAATATCTTTTGGTATGTTTTATCAAATGTCTTCAAATTTTCCAGATATGTTTGAATATATATATTTATATTGTGTGACATTTGGGAGAAATTGGTAAACGTCTTTTTTGTACGTAAAGCCACATTAAGCTCCCTAAAAAACAAGCTTAATGTCACTCATTTGCCTTGTGGAACACCAAAATCCATGTGTGAAGGTAGAGCCAAATGCACAGCATTCGATTTTTTATGGACCGATGAACAACCTACTAAGTTTCCTAGATGGAGTTCCAAGTTTCAAATTTTTGGTGGACAACCAGACTGTTACCTGTTGGTTCAAGTAATGTCTGAATTGTGCGGATTGTATGTTTGAGCGGATATTAAACCCCGTCCTAATGGTACTGAGGGTATCAGATACAGTAGGATTCATGCTGGAACTAGGAATTAGGTTATGAAAGGTTGGGTGAAATCCATAATTATCGAAAAAAGGGGTGAGTTTGGGACTGGAGATAAGAGTATTATTGAAAGCAAATTCCGCTAGAAGGAGTTAAGATGACCAGTCATCTTGAAGGTGCGAGGAATAGCAACACAGGAACTGCTCCAACCTTTGATTATTTTTTTTCCGTGATACCATTAGATTGTGGATGGTAGGCACTAGAATAGTTGTTTTTTTATAGAGTTCTGCATAGTTCTCTCCAAAATTTGGCGGTGAATTGTACTACGTCAGAAATGATGGTGCTGAGTAGCCCATGTAATCGAACAATGTTATCTATAAAGATACGGGCGGTCTTCGGTGTGTTAGGAAGTTAAGGCAGAGGAATAAAGTGAGCCATTGTTGTCAGTTGCTCAATAACAACAAAAAAAGGTAGTACTGTTCACTGATGGTGGTAAATCCACTTGAAATCTATGGAAATTGATTGCCGAGGTTTATCAGGGATAGGTAATGACATCAATAGACCATAAGGAGGGACCTCTGAGATAAAGAGGTAGCACAAACGTTGCAAGTAGTGACAATCAGTAACTGTATTGTACATATTGGGCCACCAGAATTCTCTTTTCAGGAGATCTAAGGTTTTATGGATACCAGGATGTCCAGATAAAGGATTATCATGCAGACTCTGAAGTAATTCCAAACATAGAGCAGCTGGAATGTAGAGTTTATCCTCTATAGAGTAGTTGGTTGGTTTTCTTTACAAGTAGATGCTTTGGTAAGTTGGAATCAGACTGCAAGGCGTTTTTTAGCTTAGAAGAGAAAATGGACATCAGCGCAATAATACGGTTGGCTGGTATTATGCTTGTGGTAGACTAGACTTGAATCGACACAGAGAAGAGATGTATGGAACAAACCAAGCAGAAATGCTGGAAGCAGTAAATCAGGAGCTGCCGGGTGTGTGGTACGGAGAAGTGCAGACAGACTCCTAGGTTGAGGTAAAACTGAAGGGCAGCAAGATCACGGCTTGAAGGCAGGAAACAAGTGTGGAGATCCGTTTGAGAGATTTCAGAGAGCTGAACGAACAGCTGAGCAGTTTACACGTAACGTAGCTTGTCAGTATAGGCAGGATAGAGCAATAGCCGACGATGCAGGAAGTAGAACTCTGCAACAGACATTACCTAAGCAGAGTGATGAGGTACTGAGGAGCTTACATAGGATGTGTGGTTGATCTATAGTTGAGAATTAAAGGAACAGAGAATGAATACGACAGGTGCCTTGCATCTGAGTAGAGTAGTAAACCTTTTTTCTCAATAGTCTGACGACAGGAATGAAAATGATTGGATTCACTTCAGAGGAAGAAAAGCCCCTTTATCTCAAGTAACCGAACATATAATAGAATCTAAATAAGAACCAAACAGTTTCTTTCTCTGAAAGGCAAGAGACAATCTGAATTTGGACACCATGTCAGCAGACCAGGATTTAAGCCATAAGGCTGTCATGACATGGCGTGCTAGAGACATTCTTTTAATATTAATCTTCATACTATCACACAAAGCACCACAAATAAAATAATTAGCATTGTTTTAGTAGCTCCAAAAGATCAATCAGAATACGGTTCTAAAAGACTGGATAACAAGTAAGTAGAAGCAACAGCCACATCCGCTATAGAAATAGATAGCCTAAGTAAATACTTGGCGGGATCAGACTGATATACTTCAGGAAAGTTTTCTTCTGTGAAAAGCACACTGGCCTAAAAGAGGCTGCTTCCGGGTGGTAAATCGCCATAGAACAAGCCACTGAGCTGTTGTTCGTTCCTGGTAGAGCGCTTCTCTCTTCATATGCAAATTATTATGACCCTGGGGAAGTCTCCCTATGGGTGATGGGGGAAACCAGACGTGGACTCCTTGCCCAGTGTGCTTAGAGGAATGTGGCTGCATCTCACTGACGAGGCCCATAGGAGGCCGAAACGATCGTCTGGGGTTGTCATGTTCCTTGTTCAGAGGAGAATTGCCTGGTATTTCGGGGCTGGACTGACTTTACTTGGCGGGATCAGACTGATATACTTCAGGAAAGTTTTCTTCTGTGAAAAGCACACTGGTCTAAAAGAGGCTGCTTCCTGGTGGTAAATCGCCATAGAACAAGCCACTGAGCTGTTGTTCGTTCCTGGTAGAGGGCTTCTCTCTTCATATGCAAAGCCTAAGTAAATATCCTGCTTGTAAAAAGGTCTTTTTATGAAAAGACGCTTATTTTCTATCCAGTGGGTCCTTAAAAGAAGTACTATCTTCCAAAGTGATAGTAGTACGTTTAGCTAGAGTGGAAATGGCCCCATCAACCTTAGGAACACAGTTTCCCACAATTCAACAACAGCAGCAGGTAAAGGATATATCTTTTTAAACCTTGCAGGAGGAGTATGAATTACCTGGCTTAGACAATTCCCTAGAAATCATGTCAGAGAGAGCATAAGGAATAGGGAAAACCTCAGGGAGATAAACAACAGTAAAAACTGAATTTAAACAATTACAAGGCTTATCATCAGAAATATATTCAATTTTAAACAATAAAGAGGAAATATCAGGTAGAACATCAGATGAGACTCCTTATCATCAGTGGAAACTTCCCTACTGCAAGACAAAACAGTATCTCTGGTAGGATACATAGTACTAGTAGGATTTAAAATCTAAATTGGCTTTTTATGCTTGTTTGAAGGTGGGAGAGCCTCCAGCACTTCAGAAACTGCAGCCTTGATTAGTTTTTTCATACTGGGTGAAAAATCATCAACATCCTCCTGTAATGAACTAACATGAGGATTAAAACTCAAAGAAGCAGCATTAGGTTGGTCTAATTGCATTAATAACTTTAAACACAGAGTCACATACATGATCTGGAGCAGGTACATCAGCTATTTTACAATAAGCAGACCTAATAATGGTAGAAAGTTGTTCATGAGACTCGGCTTCTAGGTTAGATTTAGGGACAGAATCAGACAGCTCAATTATAGCATTAGACAAAGCATAGCGATAAACACTAAAACACCCTTCTAAAAGCTCTTGAAGAATGGAAATAACTTACCCCCTTCCAAAGTAGCTTTTAAAATAAACTCACAAGTACAATGCAAGCCAAGCCGAACTGCAAAACAAAGCAGGAGACATTAGCAACACATCCGAAGGACAAATTTCTTAGGAAGAAATCCCAATTTGGTACGATGGACCGCCTTATCCGCATGGAAAATAAAATAGAGGATTACACTGCAGAGCCAAAAGTTCTGAGACTCTACGAGCAGAAGAAATAGCCAACAAGAAAAAAACTTTTCAAGGCAACAGTTTAATATCAACAGCATGCATAGGCTCAAACGGAGCCTCCTGCAAAACCCAAAGCACAAGACTCCAAGGGGAATAACAGGTTTAAACACAGGTCTGATACAGGTCTGATTTTGACCAGGTCCTGAACAAAAGACCGAACATCAGATAAATCGGCCAAACGTTTATGCAATAGAACTGAAAGGGCAGAGATCTGACCCTTCAGAGAACTAACAGACAACCCCTTCTCCAAACCCTCATGGAGAAAAGACAAAATACGGGGAACTCTCACCTTGCGCCAAGAAAACCCCAGTGTTCAGTACCCTGAAGTAGAAGGTCCTTCCTCAGTGGTAATTTTCATGGAGGAGAGGACGACATCTTCAGTAGTTCCGCAAACCAAATTCTGCGAGGCCAAGCTGGAGCAATTAAAATCACCGAAGCCAGCTCCTGTTTGATCCGGGCTATCACCCGAGGAAGGAGGGCAAACAGAGGAAACAAGTAAATCAGACCGAAATCCCATGGAACTGCTAGAGAGTCCACCAGAACTGCTTGCAGATCCCTTGATCTGGATCCGTATCTGGGAAGTTTGGTTTTTAGACAAGACACCATCAGTTCCAACTATAGAACCCCCCCACCCGGGGTTTATCATTGAGAATACTTCCGGACGAAGAGCACACTCCCCTGGGTGAAACGTCTGCCTGCTCAGGTAATCTGCTTCCCAGTTGTCCACAACTGGGATGTGAATGGCCGAAATGTTGCAGTTGTGAGACTCCGCCTACAGAAAGATGCGAGAAACCTCCATCGTTCCTTCCTCCCCGATGGTTGATATAAGCCACTGATATGATGTTGTCTGACTGTAATCTGATAAACCGGGCCAAACTCAAATGAGGCCATGCTATCAGGGCATTAAAGATTGCTGTCAGTTCTAAAATATTTATTGGAAGGATGGACTCCTCTTGAGTCCAAGTCCCCTGAGCTCTTAAGGAAACCAATCTGCTCCATAGCCAGAAAGGCTGGCATCCGTAGTCACAATTTCCCAAGATGGTCTCAAGAAGCACGTGCCTTGAGACAGATGATCCTGACAATGCCACCTGGATATAGTCTCTCACAATGTTTTCTAGAACTATCTTTTGAGAGAGGTCCGAGTGGTGTCCGTTACATTGTCTGAGCATGCATAACTGTAGAGGTCTACAGCATGAGACAAATTACTTCCATACACTGAGCCACTGAGGGTCGAACAGAGGACTAAAAAGAAAGGCAGGCAGAAAGAAGTTTGGACTTTCTCGCTTTTAAGAAAAACAGAATTTATGCTTACCTGATAAATTACTTTCTCCAACGGTGTGTCCGGTCCACGGCGTCATCCTTACTTGTGGGATATTCTCTTCCCCAACAGGAAATGGCAAAGAGCCCAGCAAAGCTGGTCACATGATCCCTCCTAGGCTCCGCCTTCCCCAGTCATTCGACCGACGTAAAGGAGGAATATGCATAGGAGAAATCATATGATACCGTGGTGACTGTAGTTAGAGAAAATAATTCATCAGACCTGATTAAAAAACCAGGGCGGGCCGTGGACCGGACACACCGTTGGAGAAAGTAATTTATCAGGTAAGCATAAATTCTGTTTTCTCCAACATAGGTGTGTCCGGTCCACGGCATCATCCTTACTTGTGGGAACCAATACCAAAGCTTTAGGACACGGATGATGGGAGGGAGCAAATCAGGTCACCTAGATGGAAGGCACCACGGCTTGCAAAACCTCTCTCCCAAAAATAGCCTCCGAAGAAGCAAAAGTATCAAATTTGTAAAATTTGGTAAAAGTGTGCAGTGAAGACCAAGTCGCTGCCTTACATACCTGATCAACAGAAGCCTCGTTCTTGAAGGCCCATGTGGAAGCCACAGCCCTAGTGGAGTGAGCTGTGATTCTTTCAGGAGGCTGCCGTCCGGCAGTCTCATAAGCCAATCGGATGATGCTTTTAAGCCAAAAAGAGAGAGAGGTAGAAGTTGCTTTTTGACCTCTCCTTTTACCAGAATAAACAACAAACAAGGAAGATGTTTGTCTGAAATCCTTTGTAGCCTCTAAATAGAATTTTAGAGCACGAACTACATCCAAATTGTGCAACAAACGTTCCTTCTTTGAAACTGGATTCGGACACAAAGAAGGCACAACTATCTCCTGGTTAATATTTTTGTTAGAAACAACTTTCGGAAGAAAACCAGGTTTAGTACGCAAAACCACCTTATCTGCATGGAACACCAGATAAGGAGGAGAACACTGCAGAGCAGATAACTCTGAAACTCTTCTAGCAGAAGAAATTGCAACCAAAAACAAAACTTTCCAAGATAATAACTTAATATCTACGGAATGTAAGGGTTCAAACGGAACCCCTTGAAGAACTGAAAGAACTAAATTGAGACTCCAAGGAGGAGTCAAAGGTTTGTAAACAGGCTTGATTCTAACCAGAGCCTGAACAAAAGCTTGAACATCTGGCACAGCCGCCAGCTTTTTGTGAAGTAAAACAGATAAAGCAGAAATCTGTCCCTTCAAAGAACTTGCAGATAATCCTTTCTCCAAACCCTCTTGTAGAAAGGATAGAATCTTAGGAATTTTCATCTTGTTCCATGGGAATCCATTAGATTCGCACCAACAGATATATTTTTTCCATATTTTATGGTAAATTTTTCTAGTTACAGGCTTTCTAGCCTGAATAAGAGTATCAATGACAGAATCTGAGAACCCACGCTTTGAAAAAATCAAGCGTTCAATCTCCAAGCAGTCAGTTGGAGTGAGGCCAGATTCGGATGTTCGAACGGACCTTGAACAAGAAGGTCCCGTCTCAAAGGTAGCTTCCATGGTGGAGCCGATGACATATTCACCAGGTCTGCATACCAAGTTCTGCGTGGCCACGCAGAAGCTATCAAGATCACCGAAGCCCTCTCCTGATTGATCCTGGCTACCAGCCTGGGAATGAGAGGAAACGGTGGGAATACATAAGCTAGGTTGAAGGTCCAGGGCGCTACTAGTGCATCTACTAGAGTTGCCTTGGGATCCCTGGATCTGGACCCGTAGCAAGGAACCTTGAATTTCTGACGAGACGCCATCAGATCCATGTCTGGAATGCCCCATAATTGAGTTATTTGGGCAAAGATTTCCGGATGGAGTTCCCACTCCCCCGGATGAAATGTCTGACGACTCAGAAAATCCGCTTCCCAATTTTCCACTCCTGGGATGTGGATTGCAGACAAGTGGCAGGAGTGAATCTCCGCCCATTGAATTATTTTGGCCACTTCTTCCATCGCCAGGGAACTCCTTGTTCCCCCCTGATGGTTGATATATGCAACAGTCGTCATGTTGTCTGATTGAAACCTTATGAATTTGGCCTTTGCTAGTTGAGGCCAAGCCTTGAGAGCATTGAATATCGCTCTCAGTTCCAGAATGTTTATCGGGAGAAGAGATTCTTCCCGAGACCATAGACCCTGAGCTTTCAGGGGTTCCAAGACCGCGCCCCAGCCCACCAGACTGGCGTCGGTCGTGACAATGACCCACTCTGGTCTGCGGAAGCTCATCCCTTGTGACAGGTTGTTCAGGGTCAGCCACCAACGGAGTGAATCTCTGGTCCTCTGATCTACTTGGATCGTCGGAGACAAGTCTGTATAATCCCCATTCCACTGTCTGAGCATGCACAGTTGTAATGGTCTTAGATGAATTCGCGCAAAAAGAACTATGTCCATTGCCGCAACCATCAAACCTATTACTTCCATGCACTGCGCTATGGAAGGAAGAAGAACAGAATGAAGTACTTGACAAGAGCTTAGAAGTTTTGATTTTCTGGCCTCTGTCAGAAAAATCTTCATTTCTAAGGAGTCTATTATTGTTCCCAAGAAGGGAACTCTTGTTGACGGGAATAGAGAACTTTTTTCTACGTTCACTTTCCACCCGTGAGATCTGAGAAAGGCTAGGACAATGTCCGTATGAGCCTTTGCTTGTGGCAGAGACGACGCTTGAATCAGTATGTCGTCCAAGTAAGGTACTACTGCAATGCCCCTTGGCCTTAGCACCGCTAGAAGGGACCCTAATACCTTTGTGAAAATTCTTGGAGCAGTGGCTAATCCGAATGGAAGTGCCACAAACTGGTAATGTTTGTCCAGAAAGGCGAACCTTAGGAACCGATGATGTTCCTTGTGGATAGGAATATGTAGATACGCATCCTTTAAATCCACCGTGGTCATGAATTGACCTTCCTGGATGGTAGGAAGAATTGTCCGAATGGTTTCCATTTTGAACGATGGAACCCTGAGAAATTTGTTTAGGATCTTGAGATCCAAAATTGGCCTGAATGTTCCCTCTTTTTTGGGAACTATGAACAGATTGGAGTAAAACCCCATCCCTTGTTCTCCTAATGGAACAGGATGAATCACTCCCATTTTTAACAGGTCTTCTACACAATGTAAGAATGCCTGTCTTTTTATTTGGTCTGAAGACAATTGAGACCTTTGGAACCTTCCCCTTGGGGGTAGTTCCTTGAATTCCAGGAGATAATCTTGAGAAACTATTTCTAGCGCCCAAGGATCCTGAACATCTCTTGCCCAAGCCTGAGCGAAGAGAGAGAGTCTGCCCCCCACCAGATCCGGTCCCGGATCGGGGGCCAACATCTCATGCTATCTTAGTAGCGGTAGCAGGCTTCTTGGCCTGCTTACCTTTGTTCCAGCCTTGCATCGGTCTCCAGGCTGGCTTGGTTTGAGAAGAATTACCCTCTTGCTTAGAGGATGTAGAATTTGAGGCTGGTCCGTTTCTGCGAAAGGGACGAAAATTTGGTTTATTTTTAGCCTTAAAAGACCTATCCTGAGGAAGGGCGTGGCCCTTTCCCCCAGTGATGTCTGAAATAATCTCTTTCAAGTCAGGGCCAAACAGCGTTTTCCCCTTGAAAGGGATGTTAAGCAATTTGTTCTTGGAGGACACATCCGCTGACCAAGACTTTAGCCAAAGCGCTCTGCGCGCCACAATAGCAAAACCTGAATTTTTCGCCGCTAATCTAGCTAATTGCAAAGTGGCGTCTAAGGTAAAAGAGTTAGCCAATTTAAGTGCTTGAACTCTGTCCATAACCTCCTCATAAGAAGATTCTTTATTGAGCGACTTTTCTAGTTCTTCGAACCAGAAACACGCTGCTGTAGTGACAGGAACAATGCATGAAATCGGTTGTAGAAGGTAACCTTGCTGAACAAACATCTTTTTAAGCAAACCCTCTAATTTTTTATCCATAGGATCTTTGAAAGCACAACTATCTTCTATAGGGATAGTAGTGCGTTTGTTTAGAGTAGAAACCGCCCCCTCGACCTTGGGGACTGTCTGCCATAAGTCCTTCCTGGGGTCGACCATAGGAAATAATTTCTTAAATATAGGGGGAGGGACAAAAGGTATGCCGGGCCTTTCCCATTCTTTATTTACAATGTCCGCCACCCGCTTGGGTATAGGAAAAGCTTCGGGGGGCACCGGGACCTCTAGGAACTTGTCCATCTTACATAATTTCTCTGGAATGACCAAATTGTCACAATCATCCAGAGTAGATAACACCTCCTTAAGCAGAGCGCGGAGATGTTCCAATTTAAATTTGAATGTAATAACGTCAGGTTGTTGAGAAATTTTTCCTGAATCTGAAATTTCTCCCTCAGACAAAACCTCCCTGGCCCCTTCAGACTGGTGTAAGGGCATGTCAGAACCATTATCATCAGCGTCCTCATGCTCTTCAGTATCTAAAACAGAGCAGTCGCGCTTTCGCTGATAAGTGGGCATTTTGGCTAAAATGTTTTTAATAGAATTATCCATTACAGCATAGTAAGGAGGATTGGCGCACTAGATGAACTAGGGACCTCCTGAGTGGGCAAGACTGGTGTAGACATAGAAGGAGATGATGCAGTACCATGCTTACTCCCCTCACTTAAGGAAACATTTTGGGCAACATTATTATCAGTGGCATCATTGTCCCTACTTTGTTTGTCACATTCATCACATATATTTAAATGGAGAGGAACCTTGGCTTCCGAACATACAGAACATCGTCTATCTGATGGTTCAGGCATGTTAATAGGCATAAACTTGATAACAAAGCACAAAAAACGTTTTAAAATAAAACCGTTACTGTCACTTTAAATTTTAAACTGAACACACTTTATTACTGAATATGTGAAAAAGTATGAAGGAATTGTTCAAAATTCACCAAATTTGAAAGCTTTAACTCTTAAAATAACGGAACCGGAGCCGTTTTTACATTTAACCCCTATACAGTCCCTGGTATCTGCTTTGCTGAGACCCAACCAAGCCCAGAGGGGAATACGATACCAAATGACGCCTTCAATAAGCTTTTTCAGTGGATCTGAGCTCCTCACACATGCATCTGTATGCCTTGCTTCTCAAAAACAACTGCGCATTAGTGGCGCGAAAATGAGGCTCTGCCTATGACTAGAAAAGGCCCCCAGTGAAAAAGGTGTCCAATACAGTGCCTGACGTTTTTTTAACACAATTCCCAAGATTAAAATAACTCTTCAAAGTTATAAACCATTAAATATGCTTATAAAGTAATCGTTTTAGCCCAGAAAAATGTCTACCAGTCTTTAAAGCCCTTGTGAAGCCCTTTATTCTTATATTTAAAACTAAGAAAATGGCTTACCGGATCCCATAGGGAAAATGACAGCTTCCAGCATTACCAAGTCTTGTTAGAAATGTGTCATACCTCAAGCAGCAAAGTCTGCCCACTGTTTCCCCCAACTGAAGTTACTTCATCTCAACAGTCCTGTGTGGAAACAGCCATCGATTTTAGTAACGGTTGCTAAAATCATCTTCCTCTTACAAACAGAAATCTTCATCTCTTTTCTGTTTCAGAGTAAATAGTACATACCAGCACTATTTTAAAATAACAAACTCTTGATTGAAGAATAAAACTACATTTAAACACCAAAAAACTCTAAGCCATCTCCGTGGAGATGTTGCCTGTGCAACGGCAAAGAGAATGACTGGGGAAGGCGGAGCCTAGGAGGGATCATGTGACCAGCTTTGCTGGGCTCTTTGCCATTTCCTGTTGGGGAAGAGAATATCCCACAAGTAAGGATGACGCCGTTGACCGGACACACCTATGTTGGAGAAATCTTCATTGAGATAGAATCTATGATTGTCCCTAAAAAAACAGTCCCTGGTACTTGGAATCAGGGAACTCTTGTCCAAATTCACCACCCACCCGTGAGATTGGAGAGTAAACAACAGAGAATCTGTATGAGATCTTACTAAATTAAAAGATGGTGCCTGAAACAAGATACTGTCCAGGTATGGTGCCACCGCAATTTCTTGAGATCTGGCCACTGCCAAAAAAGGCTCCAGAACCTTTGTAAAGAAAAGCAAGAGCTACAAACTGAAAATGTTTGTCCAGAAAAGCAAACCGAAGGAGTTGAAAATGATCCTTGTAGATAGGAACATGAACGTAAGCGTCCTTTAGGTTGATGGTTGTCATGAATTGACACTTCTGAACTAACTGGAGAATGGAACAAATAGTTTCTATTTTGAAGGATAGAACCCTGAGAAATTTGTTGAGGTAGTTCAGGTCCAAAATGGGTCTAAAAGTTCCCTCTTACTTGGGAACCATGAACAGATTGAAATAAAATCTTCAGCCTTGTTCTGCCAGAGGAACTGTAATGATCACTGGTTTACTGATAACCTTGACAGAAGAAATGTGCCTCTCTGAGGACAAGATTTATCTTGTATCCGTGAGACCATCTCCACTGCCCAAGGATCTGGAACATCTCGAATCCAAGTCTTTTGAAAAAGAGAAAGTTTGCCCACTGCTTGATTCGATCTCAGGCCGGGGTCGAATCCTTCATGCCGATTTGTTCTCAGAAGGCGGAATTTTGGACTGCTTGCCCTTATTCCCAGTTTGGTTAGGTCTCCAGGAGAACTTGGTCTGTTCAGGTTTGGAAGAGGAAGATTTCTGTCCCTTGAAATTACAAAAGGAACCACAATTCTAAGCTTGGCAACCTTAGGTCTAGTCTTATCATCCTGGGAAAGAAAGGCCCCTTTTCCACCCGTGACAGTGGAAATGATGGAGTCCAGACCAGGACTAAACAAGGTCTTCCCCTTAAAGGGAAGAGAGAGGAGTCTAGACTTAGAAACCATGTCTGCCGACTAAGACTTTAACCACAAGGCTTTGAGAGATATAATGGCAAAACTGGATGTCGTTGCACTCAGACGTACCACCTGCATACTGGCATCACAAATGATGGTATTTGCCAGCTTTAATGCCTTGATCCTGTCCTGGATCTCCACCACAGTAGTCTCCTCCAAAATTAGTTCAGATAAGGAGTCGCACCAATAATAGGTGTGCCAGCGACCGCCGCCATACTGGCCACCGGTTGCCATAGCAGACCTTGGTGAACAAAAATCTTTCTTAAGTTCTCCAATGTTCTAATCATGGGATCCTTAAAAGAAGTACTATCCTCCAGAGGAATCATATTCCTCTTAGCCAATGTGGATATAGCACCATCCACTTTAGGAATAGTATGTCAGAGCTCATGTACAGAGTCTGCGACAGAAAAAAATTCTTGAAAACAGGAGAAGGGGTAAAAAAACACTTTCTCCCATTCCAGAGAAATAATATCAGTCATACGATCTAGAAAAGGAAACACTTCCACAGATCTAGGTTTGACATCAAACACTTTGTTCAGTTTAGTAACCTTAGGAGTCTCAGAAATAGTAGATTCTGAATCCTCTAGAGTAGCCAGAACCTCCTCAAGCAATAAACGGAGGTGCTCAAGCTTAAATCTTAAACTACATGGACACAGCATTACCCCAAACCTTGCTTGCAGGGAAACTACCCATTAAAGGATATACTACATTTTCTTCAGAGCACCATCTTCGCACACCACCTAGATACACAAAGGCAAAGAATGACTGGGGATTATGGGAAGTGGGCGGGATTCCTTTTAGCTTTGCTGGGGTGTTCTTTGCCTCCTCCTGGTGGCCAGGAGTTGAATTCCGACTAGTAATTAGAATGGATTTGTGGCCTCTCCATGCCATTGGAAAGAAATAGCTATAGAGTGTGTAAATGTTTAAAAAAAATTAGACTTACCAATAGACACTTGTCCACCAGAAAATAAGCAGATAGCCAAACTAGTACTGAAACATATCAGCAGCGGATATAGATAAGAGTATATTATAGATCCACAGAGGGAGGCAAAGACAAGTCCATGCGAACAATTATGGAAGGTTTATGAAAAATACTCCATGAGGTGAAAAAAAAAATCACAAACCCATATACATCCCTCTGACAAGAAGTACTCTGAAGGGAAACCAGGCTTCAATATAAACTCTAAACCCCTCCTCTCTCTGAAGAATCAAATGCGCATCTTCATTCTTTGACCACCTCTAGCGGAGGCAAAGTAAAGAATGAGGTATGTTTGAGGTGGAAGGGGCACTTGGGGTTTGAGAATGTTTGTCTCCTCCTATTCGTAAGGAAGAGTAATTTCCAGTAGTAATGGATTGTGGACTCATCAACTATTTGAAAGAAATGAGCTTCAAATCGGTCAGAGGAATCCTCTCATAGAAAAACATCCATTCTCTACCTCCCTCCTGAGGCAAAGGAGTGGAATTCTTAGGAGTAATGGCTCATGGACTCATTACCTTTATGATAGAAAAAATAACTTTTTCACAAACTTTGGGTATCTCACTGAAATTATTTACATAATGATTGTGCAGTCTGGGATCCTTTGCCATTGTGTTTTGACAATTAGGAGGCCGCTAATTGCCGCTGTGCACCAAATTTTAGCTGTAGTGTAGAGATAACCCTCCCATCTGACACATTCTAGCCCTGATCCCTCACAAACAGCTATCCTCCTTCCCTCACCCTGCAACTGGTCAGCACCGTCTTCAATACTGGCAGATAATCTGCCAGTACGCAGTTTTAAGGCTTTTTTTTTTTAATTGCAGGGATACCTCCTCAAGCCTCCCACTCTCTGATCCCTGCCAAACAGCTTTTCAACACTCCTCCAAGGGTCCTAGCCATCTCAGTTACTTTTGGCTGTCTGCCAGTTCATTTATTAGTAAAAAAAATAAAATAATAATTTACGTAAGAACTTACCTGATAAATTAATTTCTTTCATATTGGCAAGAGTCCATGAGCTAGTGACGTATGGGATATACAATCCTACCAGGAGGGGCAAAGTTTCCCAAACCTCAAAATGCCTATAAATACACCCCTCACCACACCCACAATTCAGTTTAACGAATAGCCAAGTAGTGGGGTGATAAAGGAGTAAAAAGCATCAACAAAGGAATTTGGAAATAATTGTGCTTTATACAAAAAATCATAACCACCATAAAAAGGGTGGGTCTCGTGGACTCTTGCCAATATGAAAGAAATTTATCAGGTAAGTTACATAAATTATGTTCTTTCATGCAATTGGCAAGAGTCCATGAGCTAGTGACGTATGGGATAGTAATACCCAAGATGTGGAACTCCACAGAAGAGTCACTAGAGAGGGAGGGATAAAATAATAACAGCCATTTTCCGCTGAAAAAAATTAATCCACAACCCATATTCTCATAATGAAACAAAAAACCTTAAACATAAGCAGAGGAATCAAACAAACAGCTGCTTGAAAAACTTTTCTACCAAAAACTGCTTCCAAGGAAGCAAATACATAAAAAAAACGGTAGAATTCAGTATATGTATGTAAAGAAGACCAAGTTGCTGCTGTGCAAATCTGATCAACTGAAGCTTCATTCTTAAAAGCCCACGAAGTGGAGACTGATCTAGTAGAATGAGCTGTAATTCTCTGAGGCGGGGCCTGACCCGACTCCAAATAAGCCTGATGAATCAAAAGCTTTAACCAAGATGCCAAGGAAATGGCAGAAGCCTTCTGACCTTTCCTAGAACCAGAAAAGATAACAAATAGACTAGAAGTCTTTCTTGAAAACAGGAGAAGGGGAAAAACAAAATGTATGCTTACCTGATAAATTTCTTTCTTTTGCGATGTACCGAGTCCACGGTTTCATCCTTACTTGTGGGATATTATCCTTCCTAACAGGAAGTGGCAAAGAGAGCACCCACAGCAGAGCTGTCTATATTGCTCCCCCCTTAACTCCACCCCCCAGTCATTCGACCGAAGGCCAAGGAAGAAAAAGGAGAAACTATAAGGTGCAGAGGTGACTGAAGTTTTTAATAAAAAAAAATACCATCTGTCTTGAATAGACAGGGCGGGCCGTGGACTTGGTACATCGCAAAACAAAGAAATTTATCAGGTAAGCATAAATTTTGTTTTCTTTTGCATGATGTACCGAGCCCACGGTTTCATCCTTACTTGTGGGATACCAATACCAAAAGCTTTAGGACACGGATGAAGGGAGGGACAAGACAGGAACCTAAACGGAAGGCACCACACTGCTTGCAAAACCTCTCTCCCAAAAATAGCCTCCGAAAAAATCAAAAGTATCAAATTTGTAAAATTTTGAAAATGTATGGAGCGAAGACCAAGTCGCAGCCTTACAAATCTGTTCAACAGAAGCATAATTTTTAAAAGCCCATGTGGAAGCTACCGCTCTAGTAGAATGAGATGAAATCCTTTCAGGAGGCTACTGTCCAGCAGTCTCATAAGCCAAACGGATGATGCTTTTCAGCCAAAAGGAAAGAGAAGTAGCCGTAGCCTTTTGACCCCTACGCTTTCCAGAATAGACAACAAACAAAGAAGATGTTTGACGAAAATCTTTGGTTGCCTGCAAATAAAATTTCAAAGCACGAACCACGTCCAAGTTGTGCAACAGACGTTCCTTCTTAGAAGAAGGATTAGGACACAGAGAAGGAACAACAATTTCTTGATTGATATTCCTGTTAGTAACAACCTTAGGTAGGAACCCAGGCTTGATACACAAAACCACCTTATCAGCATGGAAAACAAGATAAGGCGAGTCACATTGTAATGCAGATAGTTCAGAAACTCTTCGAGCTGAAGAGATAGCAACTAGGAACAAAACTTTCCAAGATAAAAGCTTAATATCTATGGAATGCATGGGTTCAAACGGAACCTCCTGAAGAACTTTAAGAAATAAATTTAGACTCCATGGCGGAGCAACAGGTTTAAACACAGGCTTAACTCTAGCTAAAGCCTGACAAAAAACTTGAACGTCTGAGACATCTGCCAGACGCTTGTGCAACAGAATATACAGAGCCGATATCTGTCCTTTTAGGGAACTAGCTGAAAATCCTTTCTCCAATCCCTCTCGGAGAAAAGACAAAATCCTAGGAATTCTGATTTTACTCTAGGAGTAGCCTTTGGATTCGCACCAGAAAAGATATTTACGCCATATCTTATGATAGATTTTCCTGGTAACAGGCTTTCGAGCCTGAATCAAGGTATCTATGACCAACTCAGAGAAACCCCGCTTTGATAGAATCAGGCGTTCAATCTCCAAGCAGTCAGTTGCAGAGAAATTAGATTTGGATGCTTGAATGGACCTTGAATGAGAAGGTCCTGTCTCAGTGGCAGAGTCCATGGTGGCAGAGATGACATGTCCACCAGGTCTGCATACCAAGTCCTGCGTGGCCACGCAGGAGCTATCAAAATCACCAAAGCTTTCTCCTGTTTGATTCTGGCAATCAAACGAGGAAGGAGAGGAAATGGTGGAAACACATAAGCCAGGTTGAACGACCAGGGTACTGCTAGAGCATCTATCAGTACTGCCTGAGGATCCCTTTACCTGGATCCGTAACAAGGAAGTTTGGCATTCTGACGAGACGCCATCAGATCCAATTCTGGTGTGCCCCATAGCCGAACCAGTTGAGCAAACACCTCTGGATGGAGTTCTCACTTCCCCGGATGAAAAGTCTGACAACTTAGAAAATCTGCCTCCCAGTTCTCTACTCCTGGGATATAGATCGCTGACAGATGGCAAGAGTGAGCCTCTGCCCATCGGATTATCCTTGAGACTTCTATCATCGCTAAGGAACTCTTTGTTCCCCCCTGATGATTGATATAAGCCACAATCGTGGTGATGTCCGACTGAAACCTGATGAATCTGGCCGAAGCCAGCTGAGGCCATGCCTGGAGAGCATTGAATATCGCTCTTAATTCCAGAATATTTATCGGTAGGAGAGCCTCATCCCGAGTCCACAAACCCTGTGCTTTCAAAAAATTCCAGACTGCACCCCAGCCCAGAAGGCTGGCGTCTGTCGTCACTATAACCCAATCTGGCCCTGGGACAGATGATCCTGTGACAACCACCAAAGAAGAGAGTCTCTGGTCTCTTGATCCAGATTTATCTGAGGAGATAAAGGCATTACACAAACTGCAAAACTGGTTAAAATTGCTTCAAATTTTCAGAAATTTTAACAGTGTACACACAAAGCTTTAGAAAGATTGTACCATAAGTAAATAAGCAATAAACCCCCAAATGAGAAAACCGGATTGATAAATGCCCAAAACCGGTAAAAACCCCTGTCAGCACCTTGCCACAGCTCTGCTGTGGCACCTACCTGCCCTTAGGGGACGATAATATGAGGATAAAGCTTCGTTTAGGCTCCAGAAGAGTACCAGGACCTCTGGAAATGCTGCTTGCTGCATAAACTAAATGCGCAACTGAGGCGTGAAAATAGGCCCGCCCATTTCACTCGATGTTGCTGGGGCCTACACAAAATCCATCAAACCCTGTTTGTAAGCCATGTGGGTTATAAAAACCCCTAAATAAGCAAAATGAACCCTCAAACATATGTCCCATCAGAAAATAAAAACGTTTACTCCCAGAACACACAAACGTTTGCCCAATATATCATCAAATTGAGTGCCCATAAAATTAGCCCTTTATGCAAGCTAGTAATGCCCCTTATACACTAGGATTACTGCTTCCCCTTCCCCTAATGGGGATACTGGCAGCCTTTCTGAGTTAACACAGTCTCTGCAGAAAATATGACTGCACATACCTCATTGCTGTATAGCAAGAAACCGTTCCTCACACTGACGTTTTCCTGTACTCCTCAGCTTCTGTGGGAACAGCAGTGGACCTTAGTTACAAATGCTAAGATCATCATCCTCCAGGCAGAAATCTTCATCTATGTCCTGCCTGAGAGTAAATAGTACAACACCGGTACCATTTAAAAACAAACTCTTGATTGAAGATAAAATAACATAATTTATGTAAGAACTTACCTGATAAATTAATTTCTTTCATATTAGCAAGAGTCCATGAGCTAGTGACGTATGGGATATACATTCCTACCAGGAGGGGCAAAGTTTCCCAAACCTTAAAATGCCTATAAATACAACCCTCACCACACCCACAATTCAGTTTAACGAATAGCCAAGAAGTGGGGTGATAAGAAAGGAGCGAAAGCATCAAAAATAAGGAATTGGAATAATTGTGCTTTATACAAAAAAAATCATAACCACCACAAAAAGGGTGGGCCTCATGGACTCTTGCTAATATGAAAGAAATGAATTTATCAGGTAAGTTCTTACATAAATTATCTTTTCTTTCATGTAATTAGCAAGAGTCCATGAGCTAGTGACGTATGGGATAGCAGATACCCAAGATGTGGAACTTCCATGCAAGAGTCACTAGAGATTTATGTGAAGAACACCAAGAAATGTAAGTCTTCCAGACTCGGTAATAGATCTTCCTAGACACAGATTTACGAGCCTGTAACATAGTATTAATCACTGAATCAGAGAAACCTCTATGACTAAGTATTAAGCGTTCAATCTCCATACCTTCAAATTTAATGATTTGAGATCCTGATGGAAAAATGGGCCTTGAGATAGAAGGTCTGGTCTTAACGGAAGTGTCCAAGGTTGGCAACTTGCCATCCGAACGAGATCCGCATACCAAAACCTGTGCGGCCATGCTGGAGCCACCAGCAGTACAAACGAACGCTCCATTAGGATTTTGGAAATCACTCTTGGAAGAAGAACTAGAGGCGGAAAGATATAAGCAGGTTGATAATTCCAAGGAAGTGACAACGCGTCCACCGCTTCCGCATGAGGATCCCTGGATCTGGACAGATACCTGGGAAGTTTCTTGTTTAGATGAGAGGCCATCAGATCTATTTCTGGAAGCCCCCAGATTTGAACAATCTGAAGAAATACCTCTGGGTGAAGAGACCATTCGCCCGGAAGTAACATCTGGCAACTGAGATAATCCGCTTCCCAATTGTCTATACCTTGGATGTGAACCGCAGAAATTAGACAGGAGCTGGAATCCGCCCATACAAGTATCCGAGATACTTCTTTCATAGCCTGAGGACTATGAGTCCCCCCTTGATGATTGACATATGCCACTGTTGTGACATTGTCTGTCTGAAAACAAATAAACGATTCTCTCTTCAGAAGAGGCCAGAATTGAGTTCCAAAATATTGATTGGTAATCTCGCCTCCTGAGATTCCCAAACCCCCTGCGCTGTCAGAGATCCCCATACAGCTCCCCAACCTGAAAGACTCGCATCTGTTGAGATCAGAGTCCAGGTTGGATGAACAAAAGAGGCCCCTTGAACTAAACGATGGTGATCCAACCACCAAGTCAGAGAAGAACGAACATTGGGATTTAAGGATATTAATTGTGATATCTTTGTATAATCCCTGCACCATTGGTTCAGCATACAAAACTGGAGAGGTCTCATGTGAAAACGAGCAAAAGGGATTGTGTCCGATGCAGCAGTCATGAGACCTAAAATTTCCATGCACAAAGCTACCGAAGGGAAAGGTTGAGACTGAAGGTTTCGACAAGTTGAAACCAATTTCTGACGTCTCTTTTCAGTAAGAGACAAAGTCATGGACACTGAATCTATTTGGAAACCTAAAAAGGTTACCCTTGTCTGAGGAATCAAGGAACTCTTTGGTAAATTGATCCTCCAACCATGTCTTTGAAGAAACAACACAAGTTGATTCGTGTGAGATTCTGCAGAATGTAAAGACTGAGAAAGTACCAAGATATCGTCCAAATAAGGAAATACCGCAATACCCTGCTCCCTGATTACAGAGAGAAGGGCACAGAGAACCTTCGAAAAGATCCTTGGAGCTGTAGCTAGGCCAAAAGGAAGAGCAACAAACTGTTAATGCTTGTCTAGAAAAGAGAATCTCAGGAACTGATAGTGATCCGGATGAATTGGAATATGAAGATATGCATCCTGTAAGTCTATTGTGGACATATAATGCCCTTGCCACCATCTTGAATGTTGGTATCCTTACATAACGATTCAATATTTTTAGATCCAGAACTGGTCTGAAGGAATTCTCCTTCTTTGGTACAATGAACAGATTTGAGTAAAACCCCAGGCCCCGTTCCAGAACTGGAACTGGCATAATTACTCCAGCTGACTCCAGATCTGAAACACACTTCAGAAACGCTTGAGCCTTCACTGGGTTTACTGGAATGCGTAAAAGAAAGAATCTTCTCACAGGCGGTCTTACCCTGAAACCTATTCTGTACCCTTGTGAAACAATGTTCTGAATCCAAAGACTTTGAATCGAATCGATCCAAAACTTTGAAAAATCGTAACCTGCCCCCTACCAGCTGAGCTGGAATGAGGGCCGCACCTTCATGCGGATTTGGGAGCTGGTTTTGACTTTCTGAAAGGCTTGGATTTATTCCAGACTAGAAAAGGTTTCCAAACGGAAACTGTTCCTTTAGAGGAAGGGTCAGGCTTTTGTTCCTTATTCTGACGAAAGGAACGAAAACGATTAGCAGCCCTATATTTACCTTTAGATTTTTTATCCTGAGGTAAAAAGGCTCCCTTCCCCCCAGTAACCGTTGAAATTATTGAGCCTAACTGAGAACCAAATAATTTATTACCTTGGAAAGAAAGAGAAAGCAATGTTGACTTAGAAGTCATATCCGCATTCCAAGACTTTAGCTATTTTAGCTAGAAGAGCTTTATGGCTTAAGACATATACCTGACATCAATTCTAATGATATTGAAAATGGCATCACAAATTAAGTTATTAGCATGTTGAAGAAGTTTAACAATGCTATAAGCATTATGGTCTGACACTTGTTGCGCTAAAGCCTCCAACCAGAAAGTTGAAGCTGCAGCAACATCAGCCAAAGAAATAGCAGGTCTCAGAAGATTACCTGAACATAAATAAGCCTTCCTTAGAAAGGATTCAATCTTCCTATCTAAAGGATCTTTAAACGAAGTACTATCTGCCGTAGGAATAGTAGTACGTTTAGCAAGAGTAGAAATAGCCCCATCAACTTTGGGGATTTTATCCCAAAACTCTAATCTATCAGATGGCAAAGGGTACAATTTCTTAAACCTTGGAGAAGGAGTAAATGAAGTACCCAGACTATTCCATTCCCTAGAAATTACTTCTGAAATAGCATCAGGAACTGGAAAAACTTCTGGAATAACCACAGGAGGTTTAAAAACTGCATTTAAACGCTTAGTAGTTTTAATATCAAGAGGACTAGACTCCTCCATATCTAAAGCAATCAACACTTCCTTAAGTAAAGAACGAATAAACTCCATGTTAAATAAATATGAAGATTTATCAGTGTCAATATCTGAGGTAAAATCTTCTGAATCAGATAGATCCACATCAGCAATAGATAAGTCAGAATGATGGTGGTCATTTAAAAATTCATCTGAAATATGTGAAGTTTTAAAAGACCTCTTACGTTTAGTAGAAGGAGGAATAACAGACAGAGCCTTCCGAATAGATTTAGAAACAAATTCTTTAACATTAACAGGAACATCCTGAACATTAGATGTTGAAGGAACAACAACAGGTAATGGATTATTACTAATGGAAATACTATCTGCTTTTGATAGCTTATCATGACAACTATCACAAACAACAGCCGGAGGAAGAGTTACCAAAAGTTTACAACAAATGCACTTAGCTTTGGTAGAACAGACATCAGGTAGTGCTTTTCCAGAAGTAGATTCTGATCCAGGGTCAGGTAGTGACATCTTGCAATATGTAAAAGAAAAAACAACATATAAAGCAAAATTATCAAGTTCCTTAAATGGCAGTTTCAGGAATGGGAAAAAATGCAAAATGAAACAAGCTTCTAGAAAACCAGAAGCAACTGAAAACAGAATTTATGTTTACCTGATAAATTTCATTCTCCTACAGTGTATCCGGTCCACGGCTTCATCCTTACTTGTGGGATATTCTCAATCCCTACAGGAAGTGGCAAAGAGAGCACACAGCAAAGCTGTCCATATAGCTCCCCTCAGGCTCCGCCCCCCCAGTCATTCAACCGATGGTTAGGAGAAAAAGGAGAACCATAGGGTGACTGTAGTTTATAAAAATAAATTTAAACCTGACTAAAATGCCAGGGTGGGCCGTGGACCGGATACACCGTAGGAGAAAGAAATTTATCAGGTAAACATAAATTCTGTTTTCTCCTACATTGGTGTATCCGGTCCACGGCTTCATCCTTACTTGTGGGAACCAATACCAAAGCTTTAGGACACGGATGAAGGGAGGGAACAAGTCAGGTAACCTAAACGGAAGGCACCACTGCTTGCAAAACCTTTCTCCCAAAAATAGCCTCCGAAGAAGCAAAAGTATCGAATTTGTAAAATTTGGCAAATGTATGCAGTGAAGACCAAGTCGCTGCCTTACAGATCTGTTCAACAGAAGCCTCATTCTTGAAAGCCCAAGTGGAAGCCACAGCTCTAGTAGAGTGAGCTGTAATTCGTTCAGGAGGCTGCCTTCCAGCAGTCTCATAAGCCAACCGGATGATGCTTTTCAGCCAGAAAGACAGAGAGGTTGCAGTCGCCTTTTGACCTCTCCTCTTACCAGAATAGATAACAAACAAGGACGAAGTTTGTCTGAAATCTTTAGGTGCTTTTAGGTAAAACTTCAAAGCACAAACCACATCGAGATTGTGTAACAGACGTTCCTTGTTAGAAGCTGGGTTAGGACACAGAGAAGGAACAACTATTTCCTGGTTAATATTCTTATTGGAAACCACTTTTGGAAGAAAACCAGGTTTGGTTCGTAAAACGACCTTATCTGTATGAAACACCAGATAGGGTGAATTACACTGCAAAGCAGACAATTCAGAAACTCTTCTAGCAGAAGAGATAGCAACCAAAAACAAAACTTTCCAAGATAGTAACTTAATATCTATGGAATGTAGAGGTTCAAACGGAACCCCCTGGAGAACTGAAAGAACTAGATTTAGACTCCATGGAGGAGCCACAGGTCTGTAGACAGGCTTGATTCTGACTAAAGCCTGCACAAACTCCTGAGCATTGCTGCCAGACGTTTGTGTAACAAAACAGACAGAGCTGATATCTGTCCTTTTAAGGAACTAGCTGACAAACCATTCTCCAATCCTTCTTGGAGAAAAGCTAAAATCCTTGGAATCCTAATCTTACTCCATGAGTAACCCTTGGATTCGCACCAACAAAGATATTTCCGCCATATATTATGGTAAATTTTCCTAGTGACAGGCTTTCTACCCTGAATCAGGGTATCTATAACTGAATCCGAAAACCCACGCTTAGCTAGAATCAAGCATTCAATCTCCAAGCAGTCAGTTGCAGAGAGACTAGGTTTGGATGTACGAATGGACCTTGAATTAGAAGGTCCTGCCTCAAAGGTAGCTTCCATGGTGGAACCGATGACATATTCACCAGGTCTGCATACCAGGTCCTGCGTGGCCACGCAGGAGCTATCAGAATTACCGAAGCCTTCTCCTGTTTGATCCTGGCTACTAGCCGTGGGAGAAGAGGAAATGGTGGAAAGACATAAGCTAGATTGAACGACAAAGGCGCTGCTAAGGCATCTACCAGTGTCGCCTTGGGATCCCTGGACCCGTAACATGGAACTTTTGAGTTCTGACGTGACGCCATCAGATCCAGATCCGGAATGCCCCATAGTTGAGTTAACTGGGCAAAAACCTCCGGGTAAAGTTCCCACTCCCCCAAATGGAAAGTCTGACGACTCAGATAATCCGCTTCACAGTTGTCCACTCCTGGGTTGTGAATTGCTGATAGATGGCAGGAGCGATCCTCTGCCCATTTGATGATCTTGGATACCTCTCTCATCGCCAGGGAACTCTTCGTTCCCCCCTGATGATTGATGTACGCTACAGTCGTCATGTTGTCCGACTGAAATCTGATGAATCTGGCCTCCGCATTGAATATCGCTCTCAATTCCAATATGTTTATCGGGAGAAGAGATTCTTCCCGAGACCATAGACCCTGAGCCTTCAGGGACTCCCAGACCGCCCCCCAGCCCAAAAAACTGGCGTCGGTCATGACGATGATCCACTCCGGTCTGCGGAAACTCATTCCCTGAGACAGGTGATCTAGAGACAGCCACTAGAGGAGTGAGTCTCTGGTTTTCTGGTCCATTTGAATCTGGGGAGACAAGTCTGCATAATCCCCATTCCACTGTTTGAGCATGCACAGTTGCAATGGTCTTAAATGAATTCGAGCAAAAGGAACCACGTCCATTGCCGCAACCATTAGTCCTATTACCTCCATGCACTGAGCTATGGAGGGCTGAGGAATGGATTGAAGAACTCGACAAGCGTTCAGAAGCTTTAACTTCCTGACCTCTGTCAGAAAGATCTTCATTTCTACGGAGTCTATTATTGTTCCCAGAAAGGGAACCCTTGTGGACGGGGACAGGGAACTTTTTTCTATGTTCAATGTCTGTATGAGCCCTTGCTTTGGGAAGGGACGACGCTTGTATTAGAATGTCGTCTAGGTAAGGTGCTACAGCAATGCCCCTCGGCCTTAGCACCGCTAGAAAGGACCCTAGCACCTTTGTGAAAATTCTGGGAGCAGTGGCTAAACCGAACGGAAGAGCCACGAACTGGTAATGTTTGTCCAGAAAGGCGAACCTCAGGAACTGATGGTGATCTTTGTGGATAGGAATATGCAGGTACGCATCCTTTAAGTCCACAGTAGTCATGTATTGACCCTCCTGGATCGTTGGTAAAATTGTCCGAATGGTTTCCATTTTGAATGATGGAACTCTGAGGAATTTGTTTAGAATTTTTAAGTCCAGAATTGGCCTGAAAGTTCCTTCTTTTTTGGGAACTACAAACAGGTTTGAGTAAAAACCCAGTCCTTGATCCGCTGTTGGAACTGGGTGTATCACTCCCATCTTTAATAGGTCTTCTACGCAACGTAAGAATGCCTGTCTCTTTATCTGGTCTAAAGATAAGCGAGACATGTGGAACCTTCCCCTTGGAGGAAGGTCCTTGAACTCTAGAAGATACCCCTGAGAAACAATTTCTAGTGCCCAGGGGTCCGGAACATCTCTTGCCCAAGCCTGAGCAAAGAGAGAAAGTCTGCCCCCTACTAGATCCGGTCCCGGATCGGGGGCTACCCCTTCATGCTGTCTTGGTAGCAGCAGCAGGCTTCTTGGACTGTTTGCTCTTGTTCTAGCCTTGCAATGGCTTCCATGCTGGTTTGGGCTGGGATGCGTTACCCTCTTGCCTAGTGGCTGTAGAGGTGGAAGTCGGTCCGTTCCTGAAATTGCGAAAGGAACGAAAATTAGACTTATTTTTAGCCTTGAAAGGTCTATCCTGTGGAAGGGCATGGCCCTTTCCCCCAGTGATATCTGAAATAATTTCCTTCAACTCTGGCCCAAATAGGGTCTTACCCTTGAAAGGAACATTAAGTAATTTTGTTTTGGATGACACATCCGCCGACCAAGACTTTAACCAAAGCGCTCTGCGCGCCACAATTGCAAAACCAGAATTTTTCACCGCTAATTTAGCTAACTGGAAAGCGGCGTCTGTAATGAAAGAATTAGCCAACTTCCAAGTCTCCTTTTGGAGCGAGTTTTCTAGTTCCTCAAACCAAAAAGCCGCTGCAGTGGTTACAGGAATAATGCAAGAAATTGGTTGAAGAAGAAAACCCTGTTGAACAAAGATTTTCTTAAGTAAACCTAATTTTTTATCCATAGGATCTTTGAAAGTGCAAATGTCTTCTATTGGTATAGTTGTGCGCTTAGCTAGCGTTGAAACTGCCCCCTCTACCTTAGGGACCGTCTACCATGCGTCCCTTCTAGGGTCAACAATTGGGAACATTTTCTTAAATATAGGAGGGGGAACAAAGGGTACACCTGGCTTCTCCCACTCCTTAGTAACGATATCCGCCAACCTTTTAGGTATCGGAAATGCATCAGTGTGTACTGGGACCTCAAAGAATTTGTCCATTTTACACAATTTTTCAGGGATCACCAAAAGATCACAATCATCAAGTGTAGCTAGGACCTCCTTAAGTAGGGCGCGGAGGTGTTCTAGCTTAAATTTAAATGCTATGGCATCAGGCTCTGCCTGCTGAGAAACTTTCCCTGTGTCAGAAATTTCTCCCTCAGGCAGGCCCTCCCTCACCGCCAAGTCAGATTGATGTGAGGGCACTACAGATAAATTATCCTCTGCGTCAGCTTGCTCATTTTCTGTGTTTAAAACTGAGCAATCACGCTTCCTAGGAAAAGCTGGCAGTTTGGATAAAAATGCTGAGAGAGAATTATCCATTACTGCCGCTAACTGTTGCATAGTAATCGCAATTGGTGCGTTAGATGTACTGGGCATCGCTTGCACGGGCATAGCTGGTGTTGACACAGAAGGGGAGGATAGCGAGCTATCTTCACACCCTTCAGCTAAAGAATCATCTTGGGCTATATCTTTAAGTGTAATTGTACGGTCCTTAAGCTTGTTTGGACGCTATAGCACATTTCACACATAAATCTAATGGGGGAACCACCTTGGCCTTTGAACATAGAGAACATAGGCTATCTGAAGGTTCAGACATGTTTAACAGAGTTAAAAGTTACTTCAATGCAATAAAATTTATTTTTGACAAAAACGTTACTGTCTCTTTAAATAATAAAAGTGCACACTTTATTACTGAAACATCAAAAAACCATCAAAAACACATCCGATTTTTATGAAATATTCACCACAGTGTCATAATGCTTTGAAAAGGTTGGACACAAATTTTCAGACACTTAATGCCCACACCGGAGCTAATAACAGCAGTTAACCGGTTAACACACTACAGTACTCTGCCACAGCTTGCCCTGTGGCTTTTAACTTCCTTAGCTTATTTTGGTAAGAATATAAGCCTCCCTGGAGCCCTTCCTGATGCCTCCGGACTCCCCACGTGAAGCTGCATGAACTGGCTAGTCAAAACAAGTGCACAATTGAGGCGTGAAAATGAGGCTTCCTTCCTCTGCATACCAGAGTGGAGGGGCCTTTCTGACTAGATTAGGTGTCCAACTAAGTGCCAGGCGCAAATTAATCCCCAAAAGTGTTTTAAGTTGATAAAAAAACACCTATTTAAGTTGAAAACTTGCTAAAAAGCAATCGATTAGCCCACAATAGTGTCAACCAGCATAAGCCCTTAAAATAAGCCATCCTTTTATTGCTGAATCTAATAACAATGGCTTACCTATCCCAGAGGGAATTTCTGACAGTCTTCTAGCATTACTGGGTCTTGTTAGAAAAATGACTGCTCATACCTGAAGCAGTTAAGCCTGCAAACTGTTCCCCCCAACTGATGTTATCTGGTTTCAACAGTCCTGCGTGGGAACAGCAATGTATTTTAGTTACTGGTGCTAAAATCATAGTCCTCTTAGCAGAAATCTTCTTTACTTTCTGCTGCAGAGTAAATAGTACAAGCCGGCACTATTTTAAAATAAACTCTTGATAGAAGAAATAAAAAACTACAACTAACACCACATACTCTTTACCACCCCTGGGGAGATGCTACTAGTTAGAGCGGCAAAGAGAATGACTGGGGGGGGGGGGGGGCGGAGCTGCTGTGTGCTCTCTTTGCCACTTCCTGTAGGGATTGAGAATATCCCACAAGTAAGGATGAAGCCGTGGACCGGATACACCAATGTAGGAGAAAAATGAGACTGAAATAATGAGAAAAAAACTGGCGCCAAGAATGACACCCATACATTTTGGCGCCCAGAATGATGCCCATATTTTTTAGCGCCAAAAAAACGTCCGCAATACGCATACGTAAAAAATGACGCAATTACGAAAAAACTTCCGGCAGCAACTATGACGCCGGAAATGACGAAATTTTTGCGCCAAAAAAGTCTCGCGCCAAGAGTGACGCAATAAATAGAAGCATTTTCTGCACCCGCGAGCCTAACAGCCCGCAATTTTTGAAAAAAAGTCAATTGAAAATTGAAGGTAAGAAAAAACAATTTATGCTTACCTGATAAATTTATTTCTCTTGTGGTGTATCCAGTCCACGGATTCATCCATTACTTGTGGGATATTCTCCTTCCCAACAGGAAGCTGCAAGAGGATCACCCACAGCAGAGCTGTCTATATAGCTCCTCCCCTAACTGCCACTCCCAGTCATTCGACCGAAGACAAGCAAGAGAAAGGAGAAACTATAGGGTGCAGTGGTGACTGTAGTTTAAAAATAAATAACACCTGCCTTAAAATGACAGGGCGGGCCGTGGACTGGATACACCACAAGAGAAATAAATTTATCAGGTAAGCATAAATTATGTTTTCTCTTGTAAGGTGTATCCAGTCCACGGATTCATCCATTACTTGTGGGATACCAATACCAAAGCTATAGGACACGGATGAAGGGAGGGACAAGGCAGGCGCTTAAACGGAGGGCACCACTGCCTGTAAGACCTTTCTCCCAAAAATAGCCTCCGAGGAAGCAAAAGTATCGAATCAGTAGAATTTAGAAAAAGTATGAAGCGAAGACCAAGTCGCCGCCTTACAAATCTGTTCAACAGAGGCCTCATGTTTAAAAGCCAATGTGGAAGCTACTGCTCTAGTAGAATGAGCTGTAATTCTTTCAGGAGGCTGCTGGCCAGCAGTCTCATAAGGCAAGCGGATTATATTTCTTAGCCAAAAAGAGAGAGAAGTTGCCGAAGCCTTTTGGCCTCTCCTCTGTCCAGAGTAGACAACAAACAAAGCAGATGTTTGACGAAAATCATTCGTAGCTTGTAAATAGAATTTTAAAGCATGGACCACATCAAGATTGTGTAATAGACATTTCTTCTTTGAAGAAGGATTAGGACATAGTGAAGGAACAACAATCTCCTGATTGATATTCTTATTAGATACCACCTTAGGAAGAAACCCAGGTTTGGTATGCAACACTACATTATCAGCATGGAAAATGAGATAAGGAGAATCACATTGTAAAGCCGATAACTCCGAAACTCGTCGAGCCAAGGAGATAGCTACCAAAAACAGAACTTTCCAAGACAACAGCTTGATATCTATGGAATGCAAAGGTTCAAACGGAACCCCTTGAAGAACTTTAAGAACTAAATTCAAACTCCATGGCGGAGCAACAGGTTTAAACACAGGCTTGATTCTAACTAAAGCCTGACAAAACGCCTGAACGTCTGGAGAATTAGCCAGACGCTTGTGCAAAAGAATAGACAGAGCAGAAATCTGTCCCTTTAAGGAACTAGCCGACTATCCCTTCTCCAATCCTTCTTGGAGAAAAGATAATATTCTAGGAATCCTGACCTTACTCCATGAGTAACCCTTGGATTCACACCAATGAAGATATTTACACCATATCTTATGATAGATTTTCCTGGTAACCAGCTTTCGAGCCTGAATTAAGGTATCAATGACCGATTCAGAGAAACCACGCTTTGATAAAATCAAGCGTTCAATCTCCAAGCAGTCAGACGTAGATAAATTAGGTTTGGATGGTTGAAAGGACCCTGAAGTAGAAGGTCCTGCCTCAGCGGCAGAGTTCATGGTGGACAGGATGACATGTCCACCAGGTCTGCATACCAAGTCCTGCGTCGCCACGCAGGTGCTATCAAAATCACCGAAGCTCTCTCCTGCCTGATCTTGGCAATGAGACGAGGGAGCAGAGGAAACGGTGGAAACACATAAGCCAGGTTGAAGGACCAAGGCGCTGCTAGAGCATCTATCAGCGTTGCCTTGGGGTCCCTGGACCTGGTCCCGTAACAAGGAAGTTTGGCGTTCTGGCGAGACGCCATGAGATCCAGTGCTGGTTTGCCCCAAAGTTGAATCAACTGAGCAAATACCTCCGGATGGAGTTCCCACTCTCCGGATGAAAAGTCTGTCGACTTAGAAAATCCGCCTCCCAGTTCTCGACTCTTGGAATATGGATAGCAGATAGATGGCAAGAGTGAACCTCTGCCCATAGAATTATCTTTGAAACCTCCAACATTGCTAGGGAACTCCTTGTTCCCCCCTGATGGTTAATGTAGGCTACAGTCGTGATATTGTCCGACTGAAATCTGATGAACCTGACCCCAGCTAGCTGAGGCCACGCCTGAAGAGCATTGAAAATCGCTCTTAGTTCCAGAATGTTTATCGGAAGGAGTGCTTCCTCCTGAGTCCACGAGCCCAGAGCCTTCAGGGAGTTCCAGACTGCACCCCAGCCCAGAAGGCTGGCATCTGTTACTATAGTCCAATCTGGCCTGCGGAAGCTCATCCCCTTGGACAGATGGACCTGACATAGCCACCAGAGAAGAGAATCCCTGGTTTCTTAGTAGAGGGGACAAATCTGTGTAATCCCCATTCCACTGACTGAGCATGCAAAGTTGCAGCGGTCTGAGATGTAGGCGGGCAAACGGTACTATGTCCATTGCCACTACCATTAAACCGATTACTTCCATACACTGAGCCACTGAAGGACGAGAAATGGAATAAAGAACACGGCAAGAGTCTAGTTGACAATCTGGCCTTCGTTAGGTAAATCTTCATTTCTACCGAATCTATCAGAGTCCCTAGGAATGAAACTTTTGTTAGATGTGATAGAGAACTCTTTTCTTCGTTCACCTGCCAATCATGGGACCTCAGAAATTTCAGAACAATGTCCATATGGGACCTGGCGATTTGAAAAGTCGACGCCTGTATCAGAATGTCGTCTAAGTAATGGGCTACTGCTATACCCTGCGGCCTTAGGACCGCTAGGAGGGACCCTAGAACCTTTGTAAAGATTCTTGGTGCCGTGGCCAACCCGAAGGGAAGAGCCACAAACTGGTAGTGCCTGTCTAGAAAGGCAAACCTGAGAAAACGATGATCTTTGTGTATCGGGATGTGAAGATAAGCATCCTTTAAGTCTACAGTAGTCATATATTGACCCTCCTGGATCATAGGAAGGATGGTTCGAATAGTCTCCATCTTGAAGGATGATACTCTGAGAAATTTGTTTAAGATCTTGAGATCTAAGATTGGTCTGAATGTTCCCTCTTTCTTGGGAACTACAAACAGATTTGAATAGAAGCCATGCCCCTGTTCCTTCTGCGGAACTGGGTGGATCACTCCCATAACTAGGAGGTCTTGGACACAATGTAAGAATGCCTCTCTCTTTATCTGGTTTGCAGATAAATGTGAGAGATGAAATCTCCTTTTTGTGGGAGAGGTTTTGAATTCCAGAAGATAACCCTTGGACACAATTTCCAATGTCCAGGGATCCTGGACATCTCTTGCCCAAGCCTGGGCGAAGAGAGAGAGTCTGCCCCCTACTAGATCCGTTTCAGGATCGGGGGCTGCTCCTTCAAGCTGTCTTAGAGGCAGCAGCAGGCTTTTTGGCCTGTTTCCCCTTGTTCCAAGCCTGGTTAGGTCTCCAGACCGGCTTAGACTGGGCAAAAGTTCCCTCTTTTGTGTTAGAGGAAGTTGAAGCTGCGCAACTCTTGAAGTTTCGAAAGGGCCGAAAACTAGACTGTTTGGTCCTTAATTTGTTGGACCTGTCTTGAGGAAGGGCGTGACCTTTTCCTCCAGTGATGTCAGAAATGATCTCCTTCAGTCCAGGCCCGAATAGGGTCTGTCCTTTGAAGGGAATGTTGAGAAGTTTAGACTTTGAAGTCACGTCAGCTGACCAGGATTTAAGCCATAGTACCCTACGCGCCTGAATAGCAAAACCTGAATTTTTAGCCGTTAGCTTGCTTAAATGAACAACGGCGTCAGAAACAAATGAATTGGCTAGCTTAAGGGCCTTAAGCTTGTCAATAATATCTTCCAACGGGGTTTCAACCTGTAGAGCCTCCTCTAGAGACTCAAACCAGAAAGCAGCAGCAGCAGTGACTGGGGCAATGCATGCAAGAGGCTGGGAAATAAAACCTTGTTGAATAAAAATTTTCTTAAGGTAACCCTCTAATTTTTTATCCATTGGATCTAGAAAAGCACAACTGTCCTCGACAGGGATAGTGGTACGCTTAGCTAGAGTATTTTTCTATAACGATTTGTATCGTATAGTTATATATTTAGATTTTTAACACTGTGATTGTGTCTCACTGTCATATAGACAGTAGATTTTCAGACCGTTGGCGCACTAATTATACACTAGCACTTTTTTAGCTAGAGTAGAAACTGCTCCCTCCACCTTAGGGACCGTCTGCCACAAGTCCCGTGTAGCGGCGTCTATAGGAAACATCTTTTTAAAAACAGGAGGGGGAGAGAATGGTACACCTGGTCTATCCCATTCCTTAGTAATAATTTCAGAAAACCTCTTAGGGATTGGAAAAACATCAGTGTAAGTAGGTACTGCATAGTATTTATCCAATCTACATAATTTCTCTGGGACTACAATAGCGTCACAGTCGTCCAGAGTTGCTAAACCCTCCCTGAGCAATATGCGGAGGTGTTCAAGCTTAAATTTAAATGTAGACATATCAGAATCAGATTGAAGTATCTTCCCTGAATCCGAAAAATCACCCACAGATTGAAGCTCCCCTGCTTCGGCTTCAGTACATTGTGAGGGTGTATCAGACATAGCCACTAAAGCGTCTGTATTTATTCTAGTCCCAGAGCTGTCTCGCTTTCCTTGTAATCCTGGCAGTTTAGATAATACCTCTGTAAGGGTATGACTCATAACTGCCACCATGTCTTGTAAGGTATATGCAATGGGAACGCTAGATGTAACTAGCTAGATGCATAACTTCCCCCTTGTCAATTTCTTCTGGTGATAAATTTTTAAAAGCCAGAATATGGTCTTTGTAATCTATAGTAAAATCAGTGCATTTGGTACACATTCTAAGAGGGGGTTCCACAATGGCTTCTAAACATAATGAACAATGAGTTTCCTCTATGTCAGACATGTTTAAACAGACTAGTAATGAGACCAGCAAGCTTGGAAAACACTTTAATAACTGTGAACAAGCAAAAAAATAAAAAGGGTACTGTGCCTTTAAAAGAAAAAAACAATCACATAAACTGCAAAACAGTGAAAAAAGCAGTAAATTCTACGAAATTTTTACAGTGTGTATAATAGACTGAAAAAGCATTGCACCCAGTTGCAAATGGATGATTAACCCCTTAGATTAAAAACCGGATCAAAAAACGATATAGCCGTTTTTAAACAGTCACAACCAACTGCCACAGCTCTACTGTGGCTCCTACCTGCCCATAAAACGACTTTGGAAGGCACAAAAACCCTGTAGAGGGGTCCTATATGTCAGGGGACTCCTTCAGGAAAGCTGGATGTCTCAAGCTGCAAAAACTACTGCACAATTAAGGCGCGAAAATAGGCCCCTCCCAACCTGTAATCACAGTGAGAGGGCCTTAAAAAATTATCCCTAGGCAAAATCTAGTCAGCCATGTGGAAAAACTGGGCCCCAGAATAAAGTTTTATCACCATTTGTAGCAAACGTTTATATACATCAAGCAAACATATCTATTAAGTAATGAGAGCAAATAACAAAAATATTACCCTTTACAGCAAGCATGATACCAGTCGTTATTAAATCACTGTAATCAGGCTTACCTTAAATAAATCAGGTACTGTCAGCATTTTCTAGCTTATTATCTCTCTAGAAAAATGTAAAACTGCACATACCTCAGAGCAGGAAACCCTGCACGCTATTCCCCGAGCTGAAGTTACCCATCTCTTCAGTTATGTGTGAGAACAGCAGTGGGCCTTAGTTACAAACTGCTAAGATCATAAAAAAACTTCAGGCAGACTCTTCTTCACCTTCCTGCCTGAAGCCAAAATAGTACAACTCCGGTACCATTTGAAAATAATAAACTTTTGATTGAAGATAAACTACATTAATTCACCACATCTCTCTAGCTACTTCCCTTGTCGAGAGCTGCAAGAGAATGACTGGGAGTGGCAGTTAGGGGAGGAGCTATATAGACAGCTCTGCTGTGGGTGATCCTCTTGCAGCTTCCTGTTGGGAAGGAGAATATCCCACAAGTAATGGATGAATCCGTGGACTGGATACACCTTACAAGAGAAATGAAATTTATATGCATTTTCCCAAAATGAAACTGACAGTCTGAATGAAGGAATACTGAATATCCTGAATCATGGCAAATATAAGTTTAAACACATATACTGTATTTAGAACTTTACATATAAAGTGCCCACCATAGCTTTGAGTGTAGAAATAAGACTTACTTACCCTAAGACACTCATCTACATATAGTAGATAGCCAAACCAGTACTGAAACGAGAATCAGTAGAGGTACTGGTATATAAGAGTATATCGTCGATCTGAAAAGGGAGGTAGGAGAAGAAATCTCTACGACCGATAACAGAGAACCTATGAAATAGATCCCCTAGAGGAAGACCATTGTATTCAAATATGCAATACTCCCTTCACATCCCTCTGACATTCACTGCACTCTGAGAGGAAAACCGGGCTTCAGCCTGCTGCGAAGCGCATATCAACGTAGAATCAAGCACAAACTTACTTCCCCACCTCCATGGGAGGCAAAGTGAGGGGTGTATTTATAGGCATTTTAAGGTTTAGGAAACTTTGCCCCTCCTGGTAGGAATGTATATCCCATACGTCACTAGCTCATGTTTCCAGTGAGGAAAACCATAGCATTCAATAGGTGATACTCCAGTCACATCCCTCTGACATTCACTGTACTCTGAGAGGAATCGGGATTCAAAATGCTGAGAAGCGCATATCAATGTAGAAATCAAGCACAAACTTACTTCACCACCTCCATAGGAGGCAACGTTTGTAAAACTGAATTGTGGGTGTGGTGAGGGGTGTATTTATAGGCATTTTGAGGTTTGGGAAACTTTGCCCCTCCTGGTAGGATTGTATATCCCATACGTCACTAGCTCATGGACTCTTGCCAATAACATGAAAGAAATGTCATGTAGTGTAACAATTCCCCATCACCCTACCTAGCGATTGTTAATAGGGCACCCGTTTCTGTAACGTAGTGGCCCATCCCTCCCCCACCAAACATTTTTTCAGTAGCATAGGGAACTGTCCCCTTTCTACCCCCTCCTATGATGTGCTGCCCGCCCTCCTCCCTCCAGCGGTATCACTGCAAGCCAATAGACAGTGACACTGAGTGTCAATGTAACAGTGATCTGCCTTCATATAGTAAAGGAAGAATGATCAGTTCTTCCTTACCATATGAATAACAATGCCTTCTGCCTCTAGCTCTAGTCTTCAATGTCAAAGCCGACAGTGGGGACCATAGCATGAGCCATAAATTTAGACATATGAACTACGTCAACAGGGTATTCTAAGCAAAGTACCCTGTGACATAGTACCTACATCCTAATGGCTTAAGAGGTGTAGTGCTCTTGGAGTTTTGGGAAACGTTGCCTCCTACTAGTGGGCCAGAAGTTGAATCCCAGGAGTAATGGCTGGATGGAATCTCAACCAATTTATGAAAGAAACATAATTTATGCTTACCTGATAAATTTATTTCTCTTGTGGTGTATCCAGTCCACGGATTCATCCATTACTTGTGGGATATTCTCCTTCCCAACAGGAAGCTGCAAGAGGATCACCCACAGCAGAGCTGTCTATATAGCTCCTCCCCTAACTGCCACCTCCAGTCGTTCGACCGAAGACAAGCAAGAGAAAGGAGAAACCATAGGGTGCAGTGGTGACTGTAGTTTAAAGTTAAAAAATACCTGCCTTAAAATGACAGGGCGGGCCGTGGACTGGATACACCACAACAGAAATAAATTTATCAGGTAAGCATAAATTATGTTTTCTCTTGTAAGGTGTATCCAGTCCACGGATCATCCATTACATGTGGGATACCAATACCAAAGCTAAAGTACACGGATGAAGGGAGGGACAAGGCAGGTACCACTGCCTGTAAAACCTCTCTCCCAAAAATAGCCTCCGAAGAAGCAAAAGTATTGAATTTATAGAATTTTGAAAAAGTATGAAGCGAAGACCAAGTCGCCTCCTTGCAAATCTGTTCAACAGAAGCCTCATTTTTAAAGGCCCAAGTGGAAGCCACAGCTCTAGTAGAATGAGCTGTAATCCTTTCAGGAGGCTGCTGGCCAGCAGTCTCATAAGCTAAGCGTATTATACTTCTTAGCCAAAGCGAAAGAGAAGTTGCCGAGGCCTTTTGGCCTTTCCTCTGTCCAGAGTAGACAACAAAGCAGATGTTTGACGAAAATCTTTAGTAGCTTGTAAATAATACTTTAAAGCACGAACCCCGTCAAGATTGTGTAATAGACGTTCCTTCTTTGAAGAAGGATTAGGGCACAATGACGGAACAGCAATCTCCTGATTGATATTCTTATTAGATACCACCTTAGGTAAAAACCCAGGTTTGGTACGCAAAACTACCTTATCTGCATGGAAGATCAGATAAGGGTAATCACATTGTAAGGCAGATAACTCGGAAACTCTACGAGCCGAGGAAATAGCTACCAAAAATAGAATTTTCCAAGATAAAAGCTTGATATCTATGGAATGAAGAGGTTCAAACGGAACCCCTTGAAGAACTTTAAGTCAGTCTCAGAGAAATTAGATTTGAATGGTTGAAAGGACACTGAAGTAGAAGGTCCTGTCTCAGAGGCAGAGTCCATGGTGGAAAGGATGACATGTCCACTAGATCTGCATACCAAGTCCTGCGTGGCCACGCAGGCGCTATCAAGATCACCGATGCTTTCTCCTGCTTGATTTTGGCAATCAGACGAGGGAGCAGAGGAAACGATGGAAACACATAAGCCAGGTTGAAGGACCAAGGCGCTGCTAGAGCATTTAGCGTCACCTTGGGATCCCTGGACCTGGATCCGTAATAAGGAAGTTTGGCGTTCTGGCGAGATGCCATGAGATCCAGTTCTGGTTTGCCCCAACGATGAATCAATTGTGCAAACACCTCCAGATGGAGTTCCCACTCCCCCGGATGGAAAGTCTGACGACTTAGAAAATCCGCCTCCCAGTTCTCTACCCCTGGGAGTTCCAGACTGCCCCCCATCCTAGAAGGCTGGCATCTGTCGTTACAATTGTCCAATCTGGCCTGCGAAAGGTCATACCTTTGGACGGATGGACCCGAGATAGCCACCAGAGAAGAGAATCCCTGGTCTCTTGATCCAGATTTAGTAGAGGGGACAAATCTGTGTAATCCCCATTCCACTGATTGAGCATGCAGAGTTGCAGCGGTCTGAGATGCAGACGGGCAAACGGCACTATGTCCATTGCCGCTACCATTAAGCCGATTACTTCCATACACTGAGCCACCGAAGGGCGAGAAGTGGAATAAAGAACACGGCAGGAATTTAGAAGTTTTGATAACCTGGTCTCTGTCGGGTAAATCCTCATTTCTACAGAATCTATTAGGGTTCCCAGAAAGGAAACTCTTGTGAGAGGGGATAGAGAACTCTTTTCTTCGTTCACTTTCCACCCATGCGACCTCAGAAATGCCAGAACTATGTCCGTATGAGACTTGGCAATTTGGAAATTTGACGCCTGTATCAGAATGTCGTCTAAATAAGGGGCCACTGCTATGCCCCGCGGCCTTAGGACCGCCAGAAGTGACCCCAGAACCTTTGTAAAGATTCTTGGGGCTGTAGCTAACCCAAAGGGAAGAGCTACAAACTGGTAATGCCTGTCTAGGAAGGCAAACCTGAGAAACCGATGATGATCTTTGTGTATCGGAATGTGAAGATAAGCATCCTTTAAATCCACTGTTGTCATGTATTGACCCTCCTGGATCATAGGTAGGATGGTTCGAATAGTCTCCATCTTGAATGATGGGACCCTGAGAAATTTGTTAAGGATCTTGAGATCGAAGATCTTTTTTGAGAACCACAAACAGATTTGGATAGAATCCTTGTCCCTGTTCCTCCTTTGGAACTGGGTGGATCACTCCCATAACTAGGTGGTCTTGAACATCTCTTGCCCAAGCCTGGGCGAAGAGCGAAAGTCTGCCCCCTACTAGATCCGTTACCGGATCAGGGGCCAATCCTTCATGCTGTCTTCTAAGCAGCAGGCTTTTTGGCCTGCTTACCTTTGTTCCAAGTCTGGTTAGGTCTCCAGACCGACTTGGACTGGGCAAAAGTTCCCTCTTGTCTTGTATTAGAGGAAGTTGATGCCGCACTTGCCTTGAAGTTTCGAAAGGCACGAAAATTATTCTGCTTGGCCCTTGATTTGGACCTATCCTGAGGAAGGGCATGACCTTTTCCTCCCGTGATATCAGAAATGATCTCCTTCAAACCAGGCCCGAATAGGGTCTGCCCCTTGAAGGGAATATTAAGCAGCTTAGACTTTGAAGTAACGTCCATGATTTAAGCCATAGCGCCCTACGCGCCTGAATAGCAAAACCAGAATTCTTAGCCGTTAGTTTAGTCAAATGAACAATGGCATCAGAAACAAAAGAATTGGCTAGCTTAAGTGCTCTAAGCTTGTCAAGTATATCATCCAATGGAGTCTCTACCTGTAAAGCCTCTTCCAGAGACTCAAACCAGAAGGCCGCAGCAGCAGTGACTGGGGCAATGCATGCAAGGGGCTGTAGAATAAAACCTTGTTGAATAAACATTTTCTTAAGGTAACCCTCTAACTTTTTATCCATTGGATCTAAGAAAGCACAACTGTCCTCGACAGGGATAGTAGTACGCTTAGCTAGGGTAGAAACTGCTCCCTCCACCTTAGGGACCGTTTGCCATAAGTCCGGTGTGGCGGCATCTATTGGAAACATTTTCTTAAAAATAGGAGGGGGAGAGAACGGCACACCTGGTCTATCCCATTCCTTAGTAATAATTTCTGTAAACCTTTTAGGTATTGGAAAAACATCAGTGTAAACGGGCACTGCATAGTATTTATCCAATCTGCACAATTTCTCTGGCACTGCAATTGTATCACAGTCATTCAGAGCAGCTAAAACCTCCCTGAGCAACACGCGGAGGTGTTCAAGCTTAAATTTAAATGTTGACATATCAGAATCAGGTTGAATCCTCTTCCCTGAGTCAGAAAAATCACCCACAGAAAGAAGCTCTCCTTTCTCAGCTTCTGCATATTGTGATGGGGTATCAGACATAGCTACTAAAGCGTCAGTATGCTCTGTATTTCTTCTAACTCCAGAGCTGTCTCGCTTTCCTCGTAACCCAGGTAGTCTGGATAATACCGCTGACAGTGTATTATCCATGACTGCCGCCAAGTCTTGTAAAGTAAACGCCATGGGCGCGCTAGATGTACTTGGCGCCTCTTGAGCGGGATTTAAAGGTTCTGACACGTGGGGCGAGTTAGTCGGCATAACTTCCCCCTCGTCAGATTCCTCTGGTGATAAATTTTTTAAAGACAGAATATGGTCTTTATTACTTAACGTGAAATCAGTACATTTGGTACACATTCTAAGAGGGGGTTCCACCATGGCTTCTAAACATAATGAACAAGGAGTTTCCTCTATGTCAGACATGTTTAAACAGACTAGCAATGAGACCAGCAAGCTTGGAAAACACTTTAAAGCAAGTTAACAAGCAAAAAATAAAAACGGTACTGTGCCTTTAAGAAAAATAAAAAAGGTCAGAATTTGAAAAACAGTGAAAAAAAGCAGTAAGTCAAACGAAATTTTTACAGTGTGTATAATAAGCTAACAGAGTATTGCACCCACTTGCAAATTGATGATTAACCCCTTAGTTTAAAAAACCGTTTAAAAAAACGATATAGACTTTTTTAACAGTCACAACAAACTGCCACAGCTCTGCTGTGGCCCTACCTTGCCATACAAACGACTTTGGAAAGCCTAAAAACCCTTTAGAGAGGTCCTATAGCATTCAGGAGGCTCCTGCAGGGAAACTGGATGTCTCAGTCTGTAAAAGTTACTGCGCACTTAGGCGCGAAATTAGGCCCCTCCCCCTCATGTCCACACAGTGGGAGGCCTAAGGGAACTATTTCTAGGCAAATTTAAGCCAGCCATGTGGAAAAACTAGGCCCCAATAAAGTTTTATCACCAACAAATATAGAAAAACGTTTAAACACTCCCAGCAAACGTTTTATATGACAGGAATTCAAAAATAATAAGAGTATTACCTCTAACAGTAAGCATGATACTAGTCGCTATTAAATCACTGTAATCATGCTTACCTTAAATAAATCTGGTATCAGCAGCATTTTCTAGCCTTTACATTCTTCTAGAAAAAATTTAAACTGCACATACCTCACAGCAGGATAACCTGCACGCCATTCCCCAGCTGAAGTTCCTTCTCTCTTCATTTATGTGTGATAACAGCAATGGATCTTAGTTACAACCTGCTAAGATCATTAGAGACCACAGGCAGATTCTTCTTCTATTTTCTGCCTGGGACAAAAATAGTACAACTCCGGTACCATTTAAAAATAAACTTTTGAATTGAAGAAAAAACAACTACATTTCACCACATCTCTCTTACTGCTTCCATGCTTGTCAAGAGTTGCAAGAGAATGACTGGAGGTGGCAGTTAGGGGAGGAGCTATATAGACAGCTTTGCTGTGGGTGAGAATATCCCACAAGTAATGGATGATCCGTGGACTGGATACACCTTACAAGAGAAAATCAAATTTTTTCCCCCACTCATAAATGCAATAATAAAATGAATACTATTTCCCCCCTTTATGGGCCAGGAAATATTCCACCTCACAACAAAGATCTGATAATTTCTTCTCATAACATAGCATCTTTGAAAAAAAGTATATGTGGCTTACAGGTAGGTATAACGCATTTTAGTCTTGCATCACAAATGTTTTCACAATTTATATGGGATTAAAGGCAGGTTCCTCTTATTGAAATAGAATGAAATGCACACTTTTTGTGGGAACAAATGCATTTTTATTCCACTATATAAACTGCCAGAATTGATACAAGCTACAAGATATGCAAAAACAAATAAGAAATAATAATTAATGGGGATTTAAGGGAAGGGGACGTGCAGTTCCATTTGATATATCTAACCATTTCATTGCTCTAAGCACCTAATCACTCACTTCTATACTGTAACCCTCAATTGAAACGTTTAAACCAAGAGCAAACCATTCAGGATCTTGTTGCAAGATTTAGAATTAATTATATTTAAAAAAAAAAAAAAAAAGTTATTGCCGAGATAAATTATCCTACTGAAAATAAGTTCTGTATATTCCAAATTAATATTTCAAGAGAAGGAGTTGAGTCTCCATAAGTATGAGTCACGGTGCCTTAAAAATATCAACTCATTGAAAGACTGCTATTGGCTGCCGAACTTATGTATCACTGATGTGAGGTATCAAAAAGAGGATTGCAGAAGAAGCTCCTCTCAAAAGGGAAGGAAAAAAAATTGAGATGAAAAACCAGATCATTAACTAAAGAGCTGCACTGTTGAAAGAAAAAACTTTACAAAATTTCCAAAAAAAATATTTTCTCAAGAGTTCTGTGGAAGGCAGAGAGGGCAGCACATGTTTAAGTAGCACCATTTGGAGCTGGAGCTTAATTAGAATAAAAGAAAACCTGAAAACATCTTCAAAAAGGAGAAAAAGGAAATCCACAGCTCCAGGAAATGTCAATTTTGCCCTGCGCCATCAAAGTGAAAAAGACCTGAATTTTTATTTTGAGTGCTGGAGGATAGTGTCTGCCTGCCATCATTTATGTTCAGCAGAAATCTTGCTACAGTGAATGCACATATAGTCTTCCTTCTCAGCTGCTTCTGCAGAGAGACCAACACAGACTTGATGGAACCATCTATTGCAGCTCCCATCACACTGTACCCAGTCTACCTACAAGAAAGAGCAAAATCAGAAATCATTATATTCACATATACATTCCCCACTCAGTCCTAACACACTAGTTTACATCATCTGTATCCACATCTGCATTTCCATGAGATCTATATTTGATTTAGCTAGTATTTACAACATTTCTAATCTCACCTCATCACCTTCCGGTTCCTGGCAGTGATCTGCTGGACAAACGGCATTGTCATCATCTGATTCATCTGAAGTAAACGACCACTGAGAATCATTTGGTTTGGTCTCCTCATGGTAATACAAATCTTTGGACTGTGGTATTTTTACTCTCTTTTTACAGGGAGTGGGTTTTTTCCTCATTTTGTGTCCAGCACCCTCATGGCCACGCTTTAACCTCCACTCAGCACTGCAAGATTTGTCCTTCCTAGCTGTACAACTTAGGACCTAAAAAGATGAAAAACACAATGTATGGTTACCTGATAAAACAAAATGTTTGCTTACCTGATAAATTTCTAGATACGGTGAGTCCACAGATCATCAATTACTGTTGGGAATTACCACTCCTGGCCAGCAGGAGGAGGCAAAGAGCACCACAGCAAAACTGTTAAGTATCACTTCCCTACCCACAACCCCCAGTCATTTGAACAAGGGAAAGAAGAGAAAGGAAATAACACAAGGTGCAGAGGTGCCTGATGTTTATATAACAAAGAAAAACTATAAAAACACAGGGAAGGCCATGGACTCACTGTGTCAAGAAATAAATAAATTCATCAGGTAAGCATAAAAAGTCCACGAATCATCATCAATTACAGTTGGGAATCAATACCCTATTATTATTATCGGTTATTTGTAGAGCGCCAACAGATTCCGCAGCGCTATAGCTAGAGGACACAGATGATAAGGGAGGGACAAGACAGGTAACCTAAACAGAAGGCACCACTGCTTGAAAACCCTTTCTCCGGAAGAAAACCTCAGCTGAGGCAAAAGAATAACATTTATAGACTGAAGAAAAAATCAACAAAGAAAGCCAAGTCGCCGCCTTACAAATCCGTTCTACAGAGGTCTCCTTCTTGATGGACCAAGAAAAAAACCAGCCCTAGAGGAGAGCTGTAATTCTCTCAGGAGGCTGCTGTCCAGCAGGCTCATAAGCCCTACTAATAATACTTCTCACCAGAGAGAAATAGAAGTGGCGGCAGCTTACTGGTCTTTATGTCTATCCAGAAAGACAACAAACCATACAGAAGACTGACGAAAATCCTTTGAAGCCTGAAAATAAAATCTAAAGGCCCACACAACATCTAAGTTGCGCAACAGATGTTCTTTATGATAAAAATCTCTGTCCGACACATGAAATAGAATGAAATGCACATTTTTTGTGGGAACAAATGCATTTTTATTCCACAATATAAACTGCCAGAATTGATACAAGCTACAAGATATGCAAAAACAAATAAGAAATAATAATTAATGGAGATTTAAGGGAAGGGGACGTGCAGTTCCATTTGATATATCTAACCATTTCATTGCTCTAAGCACCTAATCACTCACTTCTATACCGTAACCCTCAACTGAAAAGATTTAACCAAGAGCAAATCATTCAGGATCTTGTTGCAAGATTTAGAATAAATTATATTAAAAAAAAGTTATTGCTGAGATAAATTATCTCAATTACAGTTGGGAATCAATACCCAAGCTAGAGGACACAGATGATAAGGGAGGGACAAGACAGGTAACCTAAACAGAAGGCACCACTGCTTGAAAACCCTTTCTCCCGAAGAAAACCTCAGCTGAGGCAAAAGAATAAAATTTATAGACTGAAGAAAAAATCAACAAAGGAAGCCAAGTCGCCGCCTTACAAATCTGTTCTACAGAGGTCTCCTTCTTGATGGACCAAGAAAAAAACCCGCCCTAGAAGAGAGCTGTATTCTCTCAGGAGGCTGCTGCCCAGCAGGCTCATAAGCCCTACTAATAATACTTCTCACCAGAGAGAAATAGAAGTGGAGGAAGCTTACTAGTCTTTATGTCTATCCAGAAAGACAACAAACAATACAGATAACTGACGAAAGTCCCTTGAAGCCTGAAAATAAAATCTAAAGGCCCGCACAACATCTAAGTTGTGCAACAGATGTTCTTTATGATAAGAAGAATTAAGACAGAGAGAAGGAACCTTAGGAAGAAAACCAAACCTGGTACGAAGAACTGCCTTATCTGCCTGAATACGAGATAAGGAAAAACATACTGCAAAGCTGAGAGTTCGGAAACCCTCCGAGCAGAAGAAATACATTTATAAGCTAACAACCTAAATCTATGGAATGTATAGGTTCCCACAGAGCCTGAAGGAAACCCTTAGGAACAAGGTTAATACCAGCACCTGATAAAAGGACTGTACAACCGGCACGTTAGCCCAACACTTGAGCAGCGGAATGGAAGTACCAAAATCTGACCCTTGAGGATACTAACATATAAAACCATTCCTCAAAAATAATAAGATCCTTGGGATCCTTCCAAATCGTAAAGAAAATCTTCCCAGTGAAAGGCTTTCGAATCTGAATCGTGGTCTCAATAACCGATTAGAAAAACCCATGTTTAGCTAACAAACGCGTTCAATCCTCAAGCAGACAGCTTCAGAGACAACAATATTTGAATGAAGGAAGGACCCCTGCAGCAGAAGATCCTTCCTCAGCGGAAGTTACCACTGAGGAAGAGACGACATCTCCACTAGATCCGCCTACCAGATCCTGCTATGCCACGCAGGAGCTAGAAGAAACCAATGCACTCTCCTACTTAATCCGAACGATGAGTTGCGGAAGAAGAACAAACCGAAAGGAGGATATACCAAAATGAAGTTCCAAGGAACTGACACAATATCTATAAGAGAAGCTAGGAAACTTGAAGTTCTGACAAGACCCCATCAGAACCAATTCTAGAAACCCCCAATTGGTAGATAAACTGGAGAACACTTCTGGAAGTAGTTCCCACTCCCCGGAATGGGAAATCTGTGTGCTCAGAAATCCGCTTCTGAGATGTCCACTCCAAAAAACGTGGATGGCAAATAGACAAACTGAACACTCGCCCACAGATAAAAATCTGCAAACTTCCGTCATGACAAAGGAACTCATAGTTCCTCCCTGGAGGAAGATGAAAGCTACAGAGGCCATGTTGTCTGACTGGAACCCAATAAACTGGGTTAAAGACAACTGAGGCCAAACATCAGGGCATTGAAAATCGCTCTCATTCCAAATGATGAAGGCGAGAACAGACTTCCCTCAGGACCAGAGTCCCTACGCTTTCAATGATCGCAGACACCCTGAGACAGAAGAACCCGATAAAGCCGACACGGGAAGAGACTCCTTTCAGCTGAACTAGATTCTCTGAGACAGTTCGGACAATCCCCATTTCACTGTCTGAGCATGCACAACTGCAGAACTCTCAAACGGTATCGATCAAGGGAATGATGTCCATGGAAGCCACCATCAGACCAGTCAACTCCATACACAGAAACTACTTGCCTAACAGTAGACTGAAGAGAAAAGCAAGAGGGAGGATCTTGGCTTTTCTGACCTCCATCAGACAGTTTCATCGATAAAGTATCAATATAGTTCCTAAGCACACTACCCTTGTAGATGGGACAGGGGAGCTCCTTTCCAGCTCCACTTCCATTCGTGGAACTAAGAAAAAACAACAAAAACCTCTGAATGAGATCTTAATTTAATGGTACTCATTTTATCGACCTTGGAATGATGAAGGGCTGAGTCGGCCCTGCTGGGAATTCAACCTGAGACCTTGGATCTTTTAAACAAGCTTTTGTTTTTTATTGTAGTCAGGGCATTTACCAACTGAGCTACCTCACCGGCCATTGCTTGTAGAAAGTTGACGCCTGAACCAATAGGATGTCCAGGAGGGACGCCCCTGAAAATCCCAGAACCGAATTGCAGCCCAAACAGAGAAAACACTGAGAGCTGAGGCAAAGCCATTGTTGAACCACAACTGAAGGAGTTTTGCCGGAAAGGCTCAGACATCTGAGATAATTGAATGCGAACCTACGCATCCTTAAAGACTAAGGTCGTTATAAACTGAGCCTCTTGCACCAAGGAAGAATGAAGCGAATAGTCTCCATCTTGAAGACCGGTTACTCTGAGAAACATGGTTAGACTTCACCGTCTAAATTATGACAGAAAATTCCTTCTTTTCCACGAACAGCATGAAAAAGAAACTAAATCCTGTTCCAAATTGGAACGAAAATATTCACTCCCAGGGAGGAAGATCCTGAACACCTTTCAGAACGCCTCTCTACTTATCTGGTCTACAGATAATCCAGAGAAAGTGGAACATGTTCCAGGAAGGAAGTAGTTGATTCCATGATAATCATCTGCGGATTTTAATTACCTCCCTCTGATCCAAGACTGACTGGGTATCCAAGAGGACCTGAACTGCTCCCGCTTGGAAGACAAAGGTGAAGACTTCCTGAAGTGACAAAGGAAGTAACAGACATAAAAGATTAGCCTAACAGCTTTTCTGTCCTGGATCTCCTCATGGAGACCTCCAATGTAAATAGACAAGGCGTTGCACTAAAAGGATGTCGCACTTGTCCATAAAGGCTTCCATCCTTAAAAGAGCATCTATCCTTTATATGGATTGAAGACCTCTGAGCCAGAATAGCAACGGCTCATATTTCATGACACACCCTGGACAGGACAGGAGATGGAAAAAAAGGGATCCTTGACTTCTCCCATACCTGAGAAAATTCTCCTAGCATGGTTGAGAACAAGAAACTTTTCACATAAGAATCCTAGTATATATATTAAACCTCGGAAAGTCTAAGACTACCAAGTAGCCACCCCTCCTATTATATCCAAAGGAGTACAGGCTTGAATCTGAAGAGAACTACTTCAGCACAAGATGACGGAATTATACTGTCCGAATTGGAGGTTTAACCCTCAGATGCTACCGGCAATCCTCCTCCTCAAAGAAGGATAATATGTGTAGCAGCAAGCGGAGCAGAAACCTTACTATCTCATTCATTAATTTCCTCTTGCATATTCCCTCTAAGATAGGAAAAGCAGATAACGCCACAGATGCCAGAAGATACCTGGGCATACAATTCTGACGGCAAATAACTCCTCCAGGAGACTGAGAGGAACCACAGGGAGTGCATGTGAAACAATAAAAAGGCTTGGGACGTCTGGGGAGAAGCTGTGGCATAGCCTAAACAGTATCAACCAGGGAGTCATTAGGCTAAAATAACTTTGGGATTACATTATATAAAATTATTTAAAATTACACTGTCATTATAGATACTACTAAAAAATCTAAACATATTAGTAACAGACCTCTGTTCCATACGTTATCAAAATAAAACAATTGATTGGATTAAGATAAATTTTCCTTAAGTGAAGGAAATCTAAGCTACACAAATGTATAAATATGTAACAGTAAAAAAATAGCTTTTTTACAGCATTAAAATAAAAAAAGTGCTACCAAGGTAGGGGAAAACAAAATTTCACCGACCCTAATAGGTTCACTGTCTCTGGGAAAAAGCAGAACATAAACAATTTAATCATTATTCTTTCAATGACTTTAAAAATCGGATGCCTAAGGGATAACCCTCACATACACTGATCCATTATTTTTCCCAGCGCGAAGACTACTAACCGCATAGAAAAAAACATCTAAACAGAAGGCAGGCAGAACATCAGCTCCGCTCCGTTCTCAACCCCTCTAAAATGGCGCAGCTCCATCATGCAGAGGAGGCATGGCCAAAAGTCGGCACGGAAAAAACGTTATTCCGTCGAGTAATTCCCTCTACTATGAGGTATATTAAACTTAAAATCAGCAATTTTAACCCCTATGTCAGGGATCAAACCTGAGAGCTATATCCAAAAACTAGTATAACAGACACTGGCACCCTCGCACAGCTCCTATTATGTAACGAACCATGGAGCTGGGGATAACTGGTAGTTAACTCCTTCCCTTTGTGAAGGAGGATAACAGTCTACATTTGTCTCATGCATTGTGCATTTGCCGTATCATCCAAAAAGGAAGTGTCCCATTTAAAAGGAGAGGGTCTTAACCCCTTCAGTGCCAGCCTTCTAGCTCCAGAAGAACAAAAGGCACTTACCTGCATTCTAGCCGTCCGGCAGTCAGACGACTCACAAAGTTTGAGAGGATGCCGCTCCTCAGAGAGACCTGTGTAAAAAGAAAGACAGAGTAAGATTACTCAGGCTTTCTATACCAGGGCAGCAACATGTTAGGAAAACGCAGCAAAGCCAACTTTACAAGTTCCTAACTGCTTTAAAGTCACCACAGCCCTGCTGAAGAGACTAACGTGGAGTACAGCTATACCCAAATTGTTATGGAGGGCCAGAGAAATCTTGCCCCGACTTAAAAATAAGACAAATCTTGATAGAAGAATCTTAATCAGGACACCTAATTACTTCACCTCCCCCTTGCGCGAGAGGCAAAGAGAATGACTGGGGGTTGTGGGTAGGGAAGTGATACTTAACAGCTTTGCTGTGGTGCACTTTGCCTCCTCCTGCTGGCCAGGAGTGGTATTTCCAACAGTAATTGATGATGATCCGTGGACTCACTGTGTCATTAGAAAGAAATGTCTTTCTTTCATGGTGTTGAGAGTCCACTGTCCAATACTCCTGGGAATTACTCTTCGCTGCCACTAGTAGGAGGCACAGATTCCCAACCCCCAAGAGCTCTAGAAAACCCCCTCTCCCACCTTAGTGGAAACTAGTCTGACATTTAGCCAAGCAAAAACAGTTAGGAAAAGACACTCAAGTCAAAATTAACTTTTATGATTTAGAAAGAGCATGCAGAATTAATACACTTTACAATTTACTTCCATTATCAAAATTTTTTTATAAGTACACTTTCTGGGGAACAAGATCCTACTGAGCATGTGCACAAGCTCACAGGGTATACGTATACTCGGCTGTGATTGGCTGATGTCTTTCACATGTTTACAAGGGGCCGGAAAATGGGAGAAAAAATAAATGTGTCGGAAAAAAAATTACTGCTTATTTGAAATTCAGAGAAGGTGTTAAATCATTGTCTTTTCATTATGCACTTGTTAATTATGCAATTCTATTGCATGGAGTGGTCCTTTAAGAGCACAAAAATAGGAGCAGGAAAGAGATATGCAAAAAGAAATAAACCATCACCAGAAAAACATGGTGGGGTCTTTCAACACGAGGAAGAAAACATAATTTATGTAAGAACTTACCTGATAAATTCATTTCTTTCATATTGGCAAGAGTCCATGAGCTAGTGACGTATGGGATATACAATCCTACAAGGAGGGGCAAAGTTTCCCAAACCTCAAAATGCCTATAAATACTCCCCTCACCACACCCACAATTCAGTTTTAACGAATAGCCAAAACCTGTGAGACCATGCTGGAGCCACCAGCAGCACAAACGATTGCACCATGATGATTTTGGAGATCACTATTGGAAGAAGAACTAGAGGCGGAAAAATATAAGCAGGTTGATAACACCACGGAAGTGTCAACGCATCCACTGCTTCCGCCTGAGGATACCTGGACAGGTACCTGGGAAGTTTTTTGTTTAGATGAGATGCCATCAGATCTATTTCTGGAAGCCACCACATCTGAACAATTTGAGAAAACTAATCTGGGTGGAGAGACCATTCTCCCGGATGTAAAGTCTGACGACTGAGATAATCCGCTTCCCAATTGTCTATACCTGGGATATGAACCGCAGAAATTAGACAAGAACTGGATTCCGCCCAAACAAGTATCCAAGATACTTCTTTCATAGCTTGGAGACTGTGAGTCCCACCCTGATGATTGACATATGCCACAGTTGTGATATCGTCTGTCTGAAAACAAATGAACGGTTCTCTCTTCAACAGAGGACAAAATTGAAGAGCCCTGAGAATCGCACGGAGTTCTAAAATATTGATTGGTAATCTCGCCTCTTGAGATTTCCAAACCCCTTGTGCTGTCAGAGATCCCAAACAGCTCCCCAACCTGAAAGACTCGCATCTGTTGTGATCACAGTCCAGGTTGGACAAACGAAAGAGGCCCCTAGAATTATACGAGGATGATCTAACCACCAAGTCAGAGAAAGTTGAAAATTGGGATTTAAGGATATTAATTGTGGTATCCTTGTATAATCCCTGCACCATTGGTTCAGCATACAAAGCTGGAGAGGTCTCATATGAAAACGAGCAAAGGGGATCGCGTCCGATGCTGCAGTCATGAGACCTAAAACTTCCATGCACATAGCTACTGAAGGGAATGACTGAGACTGATGTTTCCAACAGGCTGCAACCAATTTCAAACATCTCTTGTCTGTTAGAAACAGAGTCATGGACACTGAATCTATCTGGAAACCTAAAAAGGTTACCTTTGTCTGAGGAATCAAAAAACTTTTTGGTAAATTGATCCTCCAACCATGTCTTTGAAGAAACACTAGTTGATTCGTGTGAGATTCTGCAGAACGTAAAGACTGAGCGAGTACCAAGATATTGTCCGAATAAGGAAACACGGCAATACCAGAGAGTAGGGCACCTAGAACCTTTGAAAAGATTCTTGGAGCTGCCACTAGGCCAAAAGGAAGAACAACAAATTGGTAATGCTTGTCTAGAAAAGAGAATCTCAGGAACTGATAGTAATCCGGATTAATCGGAATATGAAGATATGCATCCTGTAAGTCTATTGTGGACATATAATGCCCTTGCTGAACAAAAGGCAGAATAGTCCTTATAGTCACCATCTTGAAAGTTGGTACTCTTACATATCGATTCAAAATCTTTAGATCCAAAACTGGTCTGAATTAATTTTCTTTCTTTGGGACAATGAATAGATTTGAATAAAACCCCAGACCCTGTTCCTGAAACGGAACTGGCATTATTATCCCTGATAATTCCAGGTCTGAAACACACTTAAGGAAAGCCTGAGCCTTTACTGGGTTTGCTGGAATGCGTGAGAGAAAAAACATAATTTATGTAAGAACTTACCTGATAAATTCATTTCTTTCATATTAGCAAGAGTCCATGAGCTAGTGACGTATGGGATATACATTCCTACCAGGAGGGGCAAAGTTTCCCAAACCTTAAAATGCCTATAAATACACCCATCACCACACCCACAATTCAGTTTAACGAATAGCCAAGAAGTGGGGTGATAAGAAAGGAGCGAAAGCATAAAAAAAAAATAAGGAATTGGAATAATTGTGCTTTATACAAAAAAATCATAACCACCACAAAAAAGGGTGGGCCTCATGGACTCTTGCTAATATGAAAGAAATGAATTTATCAGGTAAGTTCTTACATAAATTATGTTTTCTTTCATGTAATTAGTAAGAGTCCATGAGCTAGTGACGTATGGGATAATAAATACCCAAGATGTGGAACTTCCACGCAAGAGTCACTAGAGAGGGAGGGATAAAATAAAGACAGCCAATTCCGCTGAAAAATTAATCCACTACCCAAATCCAAAAAGTTTCAATTTTTATAATGAAAAAAAAACTGACATTATAAGCAGAATAATCAAACTGAGACAGCTGCCTGAAGTACCATACTACCAAAACTGCTTCTAAAGAAGAGAAAACATCAAAATGGTAGAACATAGTAAAAGTATGCAAAGAAGACCAAGTCATTGCTTTGCAAATCTGATCAACAGAAGCTTCCTTCTTAAAAAGCCCAGGAAGTAGAAACTTACCTAGTAGAATGAGCCGTAATCCTCCGAGGAGGGAATCCACCCGACTCCAAATAAGCATGATGAATCAAAAGTTTAAGCAAGATGCCAACTATATGGCAGAAGCTTTTTGACCTTCCTAAAACCAGAAAAGATAAAAAATAGACTAGAAGTCTATCTGAAATCTGAATAGCTTCAACATAGAATTTCAAAAACTCTTACCATATCCAAAGAAAGTAAGAATCTCACCAAAGAAGTCTTAGGAAAACAATAATTCCTCCCTAATGTTTGTTAGAATTTACAACTTTAGGTAAGAATTGAAATGAGGACAGCAAAAACCACCTTATCCTGATGAAAAAAAAATCAGAAAAAAAGAGATTCACAAGAAAGAACAGATAATTCAAAAACTGTTCTAGCTGAATAGATGTCAAAAAAGAACAATACTTTCCATGAAAGTAATTAATGTCCAGAGCAAGCATATGCTCAAATAGAAGAGCCTGAAAAACCTTCAGAACCCAATTAAGACTCCAAGGAGGAGAAATTGGCTTAATGACAGGTTTGATACGAATCAAAACCTGAACAAAATGATGAATATCAGGAAGTAACACTGCCTTATCCTGATGAAAAATCAGAAAAGGATATTCACAAAAAAGAGCAGATAACTCAAAAACTCTTCTAGCAGAAGAAATAACCAAAAGGAACAATACTTTTCCAAGAAAGTAATTTAATGTTCAGAAAATGCATAGTTTCAAACGGAGGAGCCTGTAAAGCCCTCAGCACCAAATTGAGACTCCAAAGAGGAGAGATTGAATTAATGACAGGCTTGATATGGACCAAAGCCTGTACAAAACAATGAATATCAGGATGATTAGCAATCTTTCTGTGAAAAAAGAACAGAAAGAGTAGAGATTTGTCCTAACAAAGAACTGAAGACAAAACCTTATCCAAACCAACCTGAAAAAATAATAAAATTCTATGAATTTTAAAAGAATGCCAAGAAAAGTAGGTCTTCCAGACTGAATAATAAATCTTTCTAGAGACAGATTTACGAGCCTGAAACATAGTATTAATCAATGAGTCAGAAAAACCTCTATGACTAAAAACCAAGCGTTCAATCTCCATCCCTTCAAATTTAATGATTTGAGATCCTGATGGAAAAAATGGGCCTTGAGAAAGAAGGTCTGGTTTAAACGGAAGTATCCAAGGTTGGCAACTGGCCATCCGAATGAGATCAATTCAAGCCTTGACTTACCTTTTCTGCAATGTGCTATTACCCTGTACCACACTGGAGTTCAGGAAGGGGGAGGAAAACAAATTATGCTTATCCGGCTTCATTCATTACTATTGGGAATTAAGAACCTGGCCACCAGGAGGAGGCAAAGACACCCCAGCCAAAGGCTTAAATACCTCCCCCACTCCCCTCATCCCACAGTCATTCTGCCAAGGGGACAAGGAACAATAGGTGAAATATCAGGGTATAAATGGTGCCAGAAAATAAATTAAATTTAGGTCCACCCACTGGAGTTACGGGCGGGAGCCGTGGACTCTCCTACCCACGATGAAAATAAAATTATCAGGTAAGCATAATTTATGTTTTCCATCTACAGGGGAGGAGAGTCCACGGCTTCATTCATTGCTTTTGGGAAACATATACTCAAGCTTTAGAGGACACAATGAAAACGGGAGGGTAAAAAGGCGGACCCTAATCTGAGGGCACCACAGCCTGTAAAACCTTTCTCCAAAAAACAGCTTCCGCAGAAGCAAAAACGTCAAATTTATAAAACTTTGTAAAAGTGTGTAAGGAGAGCCAGGTAGCCACCTTACAAATCTGTTCCATAGAGGCCTCATTCTTGAAGGCCCAAGACGAAGCCACAGCTCTAGTTGAATGAGCCGTGATACTCTGAGGAGGCTTATGCCCCACTGTCTCATAGGCCAAGCGAATCAAGCTCCTCAAACAAAAGTACAAAGAAGTAGAAGAGGCCCCCTGCCCCTTGCGCTTCCCGGAATATACCACAAAAAGAGACGTAGACTGTCTGAAATCCTTCATAGCCTGAAGATAGAACATCAAGCCACGAACCACATCCAGATTATGAAGCAATCTCTCCTTGGAAGAAGGGGGGTTAGGACACAAAGGAACAACAATTATTTCCTGATTGATGTTACGGTTAGACACCACCTTGTAAAGAAACCCCAAACCGGTGCGAAGAACAGCCTTATCCGCATGAAAAACCAGATAAGGGGGCTCGAATTGCAAGGCAGCCAGCTCAGATACTCTGCATGCCAATGCAATAGCCAACAGGAAGAGAACCCTCCAAGACAGAATCTTAATGTCAATAGAATGCATAGGTTCAAATGGAATACTCTGCAATACCTTAAGGACCAAGTTTAAGCTCCATGGAGGAGCAGACTGCCTAAAGACAGGCCTGATTCTAGACAGAGAATGAACAAAAGATTGGATGTCAGGAAACTCAGCGAGTCCCTTTAAGGATCTGGCAGCAAGACTTTTCTCCAAACCTTCTTGGAGAAAAAACAGAATCCTGGATACCTTCACCTTGTGCAAAGGATATCCGTGCTTCTCACACCAGGACAAGTCCTCCACACCTTATGGTAGATGCAACGAGTGACTGGCTTTCTTCAGAAAAACCTCTCTTGGCTAAGACTAAGCGTTCAATCTCCACGCAGTCAGCCTCAGAGAAACTAGATTTTGAAAGGGACCCTGTTCCAGCAGATCCCTGCGACAGGGTAACCTACATGGTGGAGAGGATGACATCCCCACCACGTCCTCCGCGGCCACGATGGAGCAATCAGGATGGCCGAAGCTCGTTCCTGCTTGATGTGTGCCACTACACGAGGTAGAAGTGGTAACAGAGGAAAAATGTAAGCTAGGCTGAATCTCCAAGGCACCACTAAGGCATCTATCAGCTCTGCCTGGGGATCCCTCGAACCCGTATCGGGGTAGCTTGCAATTGAGTCTGGATGCCATAAGATCTATCTGGCAGCATTACCCATCTGAGACAAATCTCCGCAAAGACTACGGGGTGAAGAGACCATTCCCCCGAATGGAAGGATTGCCTGCTGAGAAAGTCCACTTCCCAGTTGTCCACACCTGGAATGTGAATCGCTGAGAGCGAGCAGTTGTGGGACTCCGCCCACTCCAAAATCCAAGACACCTCCCTCATTGCTAGGGAGCTCCTCGTTCCCCCCTGATGATTGATGTAAGACACCGAGGTAATGTTGTCGGTCTGGAAACTGATGAAGCTGAACAACCCCAGAAGAGGCCACGCCCTCAGAGCGTTGTAAATTGCTCGAAGTTCCAGAATATTTATCGGAAGGAGAGACTACTCCCAGGACCATTTTCCTTGTGCCATTCTGGCACCCCAAACATGCTGCCAGACTCGCATCCGTGGTCACAATCTCCCAGGACGGTCTCAAGAAGGATGTCCCCAGGGACAGATGCTCCGGACAGATCCACCAAGAGAGGGAGTCCCTGGGCCCAGCATCCATGGATATCCGCTGTGATAGATCTGAATGATCGCCGTTCCACTGTCTCAACATGCCCAATTGAAGAGTCCTGAGATGTAACCTGGCGAAAGGGATGACGTCTATGCTGGAAACCACGAGCCTGGTCATCTCCATGCACTGACCCACCAAAGGGCTTGAGGACTAAAGGGCAAGACAGCTGGACACAATCTTCCTGCGTTGTTGCTCTGAGAAAAATTTTCATGGATAGAGTCTATTATCGTACTCAGGAACTCCACCCTTTTGCTGGGAACCAGGAACCCTTTCCTGAGTTGATCTTCCAACCGTGTGATTGGAGCAATAAAAGAAGAGTCCTCGAATGATCCTCTGCGAGGCTGAACAATGGCGCCTGGACTAGGATGTCATCCAAATAGGGCACCACAGCAATGCCCCTGGATCTGGCCACTGCAAGAAGCGATCCCAGAACCTTAGTGAAGACTCTCAGGGCCGTCGCCAGGCCGAAGGGAAGAGCCACAAACTGGAAGTGTTGGTCCAGAAACGCAAATCTTAGGAACTTGAAGTGGTACCTGTGAATTGGAACAAAAAGGTAAGCATCCTTCAAGTCTATTGTCGTCATGAACTGTCCCTCTTAAACTAGGGGCAGAATAGATCTGATAGTTTCCATTTTGAATGATGGAACAGCCAGAAACTTGTTTAAACACATTAAGTCCAGAATCGTGCGGAACGTGCCCTTCTTTGAATAGTACCCTAGACTCCTTTCTGTTCGGGGTACTGGTACGATAAAACATAGAGAGGATACATCCCTCAAACATTCTAGAAAGGCCTCTCTCTTTTCCGAACTTGAAGACAGGAGGAATCTGCCCCTGGGCGGATGGGACCTGAACCCTATCCTGTAACCCTGGACGACAACCTCCAGAACCCAAGGGTCCTGAACGTCACGCAACCAGGCTTTGGAGAAGAGAGACAATCTGCCCCCAAGTTGGTCAGGAGACTGGTCGAGGGCCACCCCTTCATGCTGATTTAGTCTCAGCAGGCTTCTTGTTCTGCTTGGACTTGTTCCAAGACTGAGCAGTTTTCCAAGTTCCCTTGGACTGATCCGCTTTCGTGGCGGGCTGCTGTTGCTGGGCCTTGTGTGAGCGAAAGGGACATAAAGTAGATCCTATAGGCTTAGCCTTCTTATTCTGCGGTTGGAAAGCTCTCTTGCCTCCCGTAACCATGGATATGATCGAATCCAATCGTGAACCGAACAGAATCATTCCTTGAAAAGGCAGGGACAACAGCCTCGACTTAGAGGTCATGTCCGCTGACCAAGACTTTAGCCACAGTGCCCTGCGGGCTAAAACGGAGAAACCTGAAACCTTTGCGTTTAGGCGAATAATTTTGCGACCTTCAACGCCTTAATCTTATCCTGTATCTCATCGATGGAAGTCTCCCTTTCAACCATATCACACAGGGATTCACACCAATATGTCGCAGCTCCGGCAACCGCGGCTACAGCCGTTGTCAGTTGAAAAACAAACCCTGTGTGCTGAAACATTTTCCTTAACATGTTTTCCAACTTTTTATCCATGGGCTCTTTAATAAACAAACTATCCTCGAGAAGAATAGTTGTCAGCTTTGCGAGAGTAGAGATAGCACCATCCACCTTAGGGACAGTCCACCACAGCTCGAGTTGAGAGTCTGGAACGGGCAACAGTTTCTTAAAGGAAGAATTAGGGGAAAAGGAAGAACCTAATCGCTCTAATTCATTCTTAATAATATTAGCCATAACAACAGGAACCGGGAAGGTCTGAGGCACCACCCTGTCCTTCTATACCTTATCAAGCTTAGGAATCGAAGGTTGCTCCGGAAGCTTCGGCTCCGGAACCTCCAGAGAAGAAAGCACTTGCTTCAGCAAAAAGCGCAAATTCTCCTTCCTAAACCTAAAGTCAGGCTCCTCCGCCGCCGGAGGATGAGATGACACAGACTCCGACCCAGAAGGAGCCTCCTCCGAAGAGTCGGAGTGGGCCTCGTCATCGTATAATGCCTCTGATATTTCCATAGGCGTAGATAACCCTTGGGCCGTGCCATGGTGATGCGCCCTACGCGTGCGCTTAGCAGAACGTGGTAAGGCATGGATAACCACAAAGAATGACTGGGGGATGAGGGGAGTGGAGGAGGTATTTAGGCCTTTGGCTGGGGTGTCTGCCTCCTCCTGGTGGCCAGGTTCTTTATTCCCAGAAGTAATGAATGAAGCCGTGGACTCTCCTCCCCTTTAGATGGAAATTGACACACATGCACATACACAAATACATACACACACACAGAGATACATACACACACAGATACACACAAACAGATACATACACACACACACAGATACATACACAAATACACACAGATACACACAGAGTAACATGCACACACAGATACACACAAACACAGAGTAACACACACACACACAGTAACACAGTAACACACACACAGAGTAACACACACACACAGAGTAACACACACACAGATACATACACACACACAAAGAGATACACACACACACAGATACATATATACAGTACACACACAAAGAACAAAAACATAAATAAATCTGGCTCCTAAGTATTTTGTTTAGCTCCTAGACTCCTAGAATAAATTCAAGCCCTGACTTACCTTTTCTGCAATGTGCTGTTACCCTGTACCGCACTGGAGTTCAGAAAGAGGGAGGAAATTGAAGAGAGAGGAACGTAGTAAATATTTACATTAAGAGAGAATGGAACAGTGACACCTGAAGGCAGAAATTAACAGTGCAGGCAAAAAAAAATTCTGCAGAAACAGTACATTTTCCTGTGATGAGATCGCACATCGCAGTATGTTCTGCCTTGGGAGTTATCAGTAAGGTGTTTTATAGAGCTCTTGGGGTTTGGGAATTTTTTTTGCAATATACTTCCATTAGCTAAAATGTGAGGGCTGTGCACCAGTATTGAAACACCATGGCTGCTTAAATTGCTGGCAGTAGTGTGCATTTCTTCTGTGAAGACATAATTTGTGTCATACAAGCCACCACTGACTCTCGGCGAAGGTGTAGTGCTTGAATACTGGTACACAAGCCCTTACAGGATATGTGCGTATGCCACAAAAAAACTGTTATAACTTTTACTAGAAACAATTTTGCTAATGGAAGTATTTCAAATGTAAATGCACATTTCACTTTTTAACTTTCAATCCCTTTAACTGATTACCTCAGAATGAGTGGTGGTCCAGTCTGTTTGCGGTTTTGAAGAGCCCTTATCCTTACTAGGACTAGTAAGAGGAAGGTTATGATCAGGAGTTGCAGGTGAGGGATGAGTCAGAAGCGTCTGATACAACTCTTGAATTTCGGGGAGTGAAACCTGTAGGAGCTGAGCTTCCATTAGTAGCTCAGCCAATTCAGCACCAAGACCTGTAAATTTAAAGATGTGTTAAAAAAAACAACATAATTTATGTAAGAACTTAGTTGATAAATTAATTTCTTTCATGGTGGCGAGAGTCCACAATTTGTTACATATGCGATATACATTCCCACCAGGAGGCGGTAAAGTTTCCCAAACCTCAAAACCTATAAATACCACACCCACCTCAGTCATATCTCAGCCCAGAGGCAGAAGTTTGTTTCACTTTCTGCAATGACATTTATTTAGTCAAATTTTTTCTGCAGGTCATTTTGAAATTAAATACAATATTAAATTAGGCAGCTATACTAACGCACCAGCTAAATTGCAATATACTGATTAACTGGAGAATAAAGCTAATTAAAGTTTTATATATTATATTGGAGTAGTTAAAAAAGAGGCAGTAATCAATCAATGCGCTGCTCCTTTGCAGTGCTACCCCGTATTTGACTGTTCTCTTCAAACAGTGCTTTGCTGTGGCTGCACTGTGTTAAGGAAAAATGTACACAATGCAGCAAAGTGCTGTTTAAAGAATAGCCAGTTGTGGAGCAGTGCTGCAAAACTAATGTGCTAACTATTCCCTCATGTGTCCCATTCTTTTTCTGCAGACATGTTGCATTTTCTGCGATAACATCTCAGATCACAGCATGTTCTGCCTTGGGGTATCTCAGTTTAACGTATAGCCAGGAAGTGAGGTGTTAAAAAAAGGAGTAAGAAAAAGCCATAAAAAAGAACAGAAAAAAAGATGTGCTCTGTTAAAAGCAACCCATAATAGGGAGAGGAACTCGTGGACTCTTGCCACCATGATATAAATGAATTAATCAGGTAAGTTTTTACATAAATTATGTTTTCTTTCATATAGGTGGCGAGAGTCCACGATTTGTTACATATGGGATACAATACCCAAGATGTGGAAGACCACGAGTAACAAAGTAAAAAGGGAGGGATAAAATATAAACAGCTTTTTTCACTGAAAAATAATATCCAAATAAAAGTCTTTTAATAATTAAAAAACCTGAAGATTTTTTTTTATAGGCAACAGAATCAATGAGTGACCACTGCCTGAAGAACCTTTCTACCAAAAGCTGCTTCTGAAGAGGCAAAAACATCAAAATGGTAAAATTTGGAAAAAGTATGCAAAGAAGACCAAGTGGCCTCATTCTTGAAAGCACAAGATGTGGCAACTGATCTTGTAGAATGAGCAGTAATTATCTGAGGCGGAGACTGACTCGCTTCTAAATAAGCTTTGTGAATTCCTGGACATCTCTTGCACACGCCTGGGCGAAGAGCGAAAGTCTGCCCCCTACTAGATCCGTTACCGGATAGGGGGCCGTTCCTTCATGCTGTCTTGGAGGCAGCAGCAGGCTTTTTGACCTGCTTACCCTTGTTCCAGGTCTGATTAGGTCTCCAGACCGTCTTGGATGGAGCAAAAGTTCCCTCTTGTTTTGCATTAGAGGAAGTTGATGCCGCACTTGCCTTGAAGTTTCGAAAGACACGAAAATTAGACTGTTTGGCCCTTGATTTGGACCAATCCTGAGGAAGGGCATGACCTTTTCCTCCAGTGATATCAGCAATAATCTCCTTCAAACCAGGCCCGAATAGGGTCTGCCCCTTGAAGGGAATGTTAAGCAGCTTAGACTTTGAAGTAACGTCAGCTGACCATGATTTAAGCCATAGCGCTCTGCGCGCCTGGATAGCAAAACCAGAATTCTTAGCTGTTAGTTTAGTCAAATAAACAATGGCATCAGAAACAAAAGAATTGGCTAGCTTAAGTGCTCTAAGCTTGTCAAGTATGTCATCCAATGGAGTCGCTACCTGTAAAGCCTCTTCCAGAGACTCAAACCAGAACGCCGCAGCAGCAGTGACAGGAGCAATGCATGCAAGGGGCTGTAGGATAAAACCTTGTTGAATAAACATTTTCTTAAGGTAACCCTCTAACTTTTTATCCATTGGATCTAAGAAAGCACAACTGTCCTCGACAGGGATAGTAGTACGCTTTGCTAGAGTAGAAACTGCTCCCTCCACCTTAGGAACTGTCTGCCATAAGTCCCGTGTGGTGGCGTCTATTGGAAACATTTTTCTTAAAATAGGAGGGGGAGAGAACGGCACACCTGGTCTATCCCATTACTTAGTAATAATTTCTGTAAACCTTTTAGGTATTGGAAAAACATCAGTGAACAACAGCAATGCATAGTATTTATCCAGTCTACACAATTTCTCTGGCACTGCAATTGTATCACAGTCATTCAGAGCAGCTAAAACCTCCCTGAGTAACACGCGGAGGTGTTCAAGCTTAAATTTAAATGTAGAGATATCAGAATCAGGTTGCATCATCTTCCCTGAGTCAGAAACATCACCCACAGAAAGAAGCTCTCCTTCTTCAGCTTCTGCATATTGTGAGGCAGTATCAGACATAGCTCTTAAAGCTTCAGTATGATCTGTATTTCTTCTAACTCCAGAGCTATCTCGCTTTCCTCTAAATTCAGGTAGTCTGGCTAATACCGCTGACAGTGTATTATCCATGACTGCCACCATGTCTTGTAAAGTAAACGCTATGGGCGCCCTAGATGTACTTTCACCATGGCTTTTAAACATAATGACAACAAAAAGAGCAAAGATCACACTGCGCTAGGATTAATTTACTTATATGCCAATAGGTTAAATGGAGGATTCCTCAAACTCCAAACAGAATACTAGAAAAGACACAGTTAAGTCCTAAAAGAAACTGAACTGTAGAAAACCTGGCGCTGTTAGAAACAGCTTAAATAAGTAAAATAATATGAATATAAATATCACCAGTATATCAGATTATATAGTCTGAAATCACAAAGAATCAATTGATGGAAAAACAGATCGCTATGAAAATTGTGTCAAAAATGGTAACAAATGTTTATTAAGACAATGTGTTCAACATAAAAATATATGTCTAACAATTTTAAAACCTACGATGCACTGATCAGGCACTTAAAATGGCATAGTATCAAAAAAATGAAACAAAATGAAAATGAAACAAATTAAATAAAAATGCAGATAAATACAAATCCCTATATTCCAAACATAGGAAAGACAAACATTTATGTTTAAAAGGCTGCCAGAATGATGATCCCAGAGGAGCAGTCAAAATGGAAACCAGATCAGCTGAGGGTATGAACGGTCTGGAGCTGAAATGAGATCAAGACCCACATCAAAGACAGGAAAAGAGCCACAAAATTATGGTGTTCACTTTTACTTACACCATAACGGTTCTCTGTAGTCTCCGGCTCTTTTTTCTTTTTTTCTTCTCTCTAGTGAAGATCAGCTGAGGGTATGAACGGTCTGGAGCTGAAATGAGATCAAGACCCACATCAAAGACAGGAAAAGAGCCACAAAATTATGGTGTTCACTTTTACTTACACCATAACGGTTCTCTGTAGTCTCCGGCTCTTTTTTCTTTTTTTCTTCTCTCTAGTGTATGCCCAATAATCACCGCGGTCCTCTTTTTTCAAGCAGCGTGTTTTTCACTCAATCAAATAGCAGGACGGCTTGGGAGGGCAGCAAACTCAGTCGGCAGTAATTTCGTCAGGTACACCTGTGACACAGGTATTTGGTGGGCGGAGCAACGCGTTTCAGCCCGTTCTGGGCCTTTGTCAAGCTCCTGTTGTGTTAAATGCCCGGTCTTTTAAACCGTCAGCACTTCTTCTGATTGGCTGTAACTCAATTTCAAATCAAACAGTCAATTCTCTTTACATAGCCACCATGTAATGTAAATACAAGTGCAGATCATAAGCTAGTTAATTTGTTTAAAGATATATCAAAGATAGATCTGTCTTATGCACTACAAATGTCACAACGATACAAAAAAACAAAAAACTAAATATTAAATCAGAATAGGCTTAAAAACTAAAATAACATATTATATTAATATTCAATGTACATAAAAATAAAATTAAATAATTATAAAACTAAATAAAATAAAATAACTTGATGCCTTTGTATCCATCTAAGACGCATCTTCTCCATAATACACCAATTAAATGGGTGAAATATACATTACAGATTCTTTGTGATAGACATATAAACTCTACAGTGTAAAAATATATCTCCAAATTTATAGAGAATAATATACTCAATATAGACTAATATATACAGTCTTTATAAGGAACTTAAGGTATACACAATATGGATAGAAGTATAACATATGGATACTATGACAATAAAAATAGTGTCACTATATATTTTGGCCTTATAGACCGATAGAAGTTATTTTGGGTCATATAGACCGATAGAAACTGATAGAACTTAATTAGTCCCTAAGAAAACAACCTATATCAAAATCTAAATTTAGACCATTTGGTTTTAGTGTTTTTAAGTCAAAGATCCATTTTGTCTCTCTCTTAATAAGGTCAGATTGCACATTGCCCCCTCTCCAATTTTTCTTTACCTTATCTATACCCATATATGAAAAGCATTTCAAATCCCCATTATTACAAGTAGCGAAATGTTTTGGAATGGGTAATTCCTTATTCCTCTCTAGGTCATGTTTCTCTGTGGACCATATATGTTCCCTTATACGGTCTCGTAGGGGTCTTTCAGACTCCCCCACGTATTGCTTCCCACAGGAGCATTGTATCAGATAAATTACAAATTTATCAGCACATCTTATAGTTTCATTAATCTTAAACGACTTCCCTGATATATTTGATTTAAATACTTTTTCTTTTTTAGAGTGTTTACATGACTTGCAAGTCGGACAAGGAAAAAAACCTTTCAGTTTTTTTCTTTCCAAGCTTAATTGGGTATCCTCATTCTTTTTCTTTTTTTCTGTAGGTGCCAGAATAGACTTTAAGTTACGTGCTTTTTTGTAAATGATTTGCGGTCGTTTTGGTAATAATTTGCCTATTAATTCATCATTTCTTAAAATACCCCAATGTTTATTTAGGATCTTCTCTAAAAGGGATTTGTTATTACTGTAGCCCGTAATAAATGGTATAAAAATATTATGCTTCTCTACACCTATCCTATTGTAGTCCCCAGTTTTGAAATGAAGATTTATCTCATTTTGATTCATATTCTTCACAAAATCATCAAATTTGACCTCATCTCCTCTCCAAATGATTTGGAGAGGAGATGAGGTCAAATTTGATGATTTTGTGAAGAATATGAATCAAAATGAGATAAATCTTCATTTCACCTATGAAAAGAGTAGAATAAAAGTTAATTTTCTTGAACTAGAACTATTTGCTGTCAATAAGAAATTACATTCCAAAACGCACTTTAAAAGTGTGGATGCCAATAGTTATGTGCACTATACTAGCTGCCATCATCCAAAATGGGTGGATAATATTCCCAAAGGGCAATTTTTACGTATAAAGAAGAATTGTACTGAACTCAAGGACTACGATGAACAGTCAGAGAAACTTAAACTTAAGTTCTTAGAAAGAGGCTATAAGAATGATAAAATAGAAGATATAAGACAGGAGGTGAGATGTGTGAATAGAAATGACCTAGTGAAGAAGAATAAAAATAAGAACAATAATAAAAACAAAACTGGGGACTACAATAGGATAGGTGTAGAGAAGGATAATATTTTTATACCATTTATTACGGGCTACAGTAATAACAAATCCCTTTTAGAGAAGATCCTAAATAAACATTGGGGTATTTTAAGAAATGATGAATTAATAGGCAAATTATTACCAAAACGACCGCAAATCATTTACAAAAAAGCACGTAACTTAAAGTCTATTCTGGCACCTACAGAAAAAAAGAAAAAGAATGAGGATACCCAATTAAGCTTGGAAAGAAAAAAACTGAAAGGTTTTTTTTCCTTGTCCGACTTGCAAGTCATGTAAACACTCTAAAAAAGAAAAAGTATTTAAATCAAATATATCAGGGAAGTCGTTCAAGATTAATGAAACTATAAGATGTGCTGATAAATTTGTAATTTATCTGATACAATGCTCCTGTGGGAAGCAATACGTGGGGGAGTCTGAAAGACCCCTACGAGACCGTATAAGGGAACATATATGGTCCATAGAGAAACATGACCTAGAGAGGAATAAGGAATTACCCATTCCAAAACATTTCGCTACTTGTAATAATGGGGATTTGAAATGCTTTTCATATATGGGTATAGATACGGAAAAGAAAAATTGGAGAGGGGGCAATGTGCAATCTGACCTTATTAAGAGAGAGACAAAATGGATCTTTGACTTAAAAACACTAAAACCAAATGGTCTAAATTTAGATTTTGATATAGGTTGTTTTCTTAGGGACTAATTAAGTTCTATCAGTTTCTATCGGTCTATATGGCCCAAAATAACTTCTATCGGTCTATAAGGCCAAAATATATAGTGACACTATTTTTATTGTCATAGTATCCATATGTTATACTTCTATCCATATTGTGTATACCTTAAGTTCCTTATAAAGACTGTATATATTAGTCTATATTGAGTATATTAGTCTCTATAAATTTGGAGATATATTTTTACACTGAAGAGGTTATATGTCTATCACAAAGAATCTGCAATGTATATTTCACCCATTTAATTGGTGTATTATGGAGAAGATGTGTCTTAGATGGATACAAAGGCATCAAGTTATTTCATTTTATTTTATTTAGTTTTATAATTATTTAATTTTATTTTTATGTACATTGAATATTAATATAATATGTTATTTTAGTTTTTAAGCCTATTCTGATTTAATATTTAGTTTTTTGTTTTTTTGTAGTTTGTGCACATTCAATGAAAGTACTGTCTCTTTAAATTACGAGATGGCATGAGATTTTAAAACAACTACTATACTCTATTACATAATTGTTCCTATTTAGGCTGCTATTTGTATAGTTGTGACATTTGTAGTGCATAAGGCAGATCTATCTGATATATCTTTAAATAAAGTAACTAGCTTATGATCTGCACTTGTATTTACATTACATGGTGGCTATGTAAAGAGAATTGACTGTTTGATTTGAAATTGAGTTACAGCCAATCAGAAGAAGTGCTGACGGTTTAAAAGACCGGGCATTGACAAAGGCCCAGAACGGGCTGAAACGCGTTGCTCCGCCCACCAAATACCTGTGTCACAGGTGTACCTGACGAAATAACTGCCGACTGAGTTTGCTGCCCTCCCAAGCCGTCCTGCCTTTTGATTGAGTGAAAAACACGCTGCTTGAAAAAAGAGGACCGCAGTGATTATTGGGCATACACTAGAGAGAAGAAAAAAAGAAAAAAGAGCCGGAGACTACAGAGAACCGTTATGGTGTAAGTAAAAGTGAACACCATAATTTTGTGGCTCTTTTCCTGTCTTTGATGTGGGTCTTGATCTCATTTCAGCTCCAGACCGTTCATACCCTCAGCTGATCCGGTTTCCATTTTGACTGCTCCTCTGGGATCATCATTCTGGCAGCCTTTTAAACATAAATGTTTGTCTTTCCTATATTTGGAATATAGGGATTTGTATTTATCTGCATTTTTATTTTTATTTTTTTCATTTTTTTGATACTATGCCATTTTAAGTGCCTGATCAGTGCATCGTAGGTTTTAAAATTGTTAGACATATATTTTTATGTTGAACACATTGTCTTAATAAACATTTGTTACCATTTTTGACACAATTCTCATAGCGATCTGTTTTTCATCAATTGATTCTTTGTGATTTCAGACTATATAATCTGATATACTGGTGATATTTACTTTCATATTATTTTACTTATTTAAGCTGTTTCTAACAGCGCCAGGTTTTCTACACAGTTCAGTTTCTTTTAGGACTTAACTGTGTCTTTTCTAGTATTCTTTTAAACATAATGAACAAGGAGTTTCCTCTATGTCAGACATGTTTGTACAGACTAGCAATGAGACTAGCAAGCTTGGAAAACACTTTAAATCAAGTTAACAAGCAAATATAAGAAACGGTACTGTGCCTTTAAGAGAAACAAATTTTGTCAGAATTTGAAAAACAGTGAAAAAAGGCAGTAAATCAAACAAAATTTTTACAGTGTGTATAATAAGCTAACAGAGTATTGCACCCACTTGCAAATGGATGATTAACCCCTTAGTTCAAAAAACGGATCAAAAAAACAATAGACGATTTTTAACAGTCACACCAAACTGCCACAGCCTTGCTGTGGGCCTACCTTCCCCAACAAACGATTTTGGAAAGCCTAAGAGCCCTTTAGAGATGTCCTATAGCATTCAGGGGACTCCTGGAGGAAGCTGTATGTCTCAGTCTGTAAAAGTTACTGCGCAAAAAAAGCGCTAAATTAGGCCCCTCCCACTCATAGTAACACAGTGGAAAGCCTCAGGAAACTGTTTCTAGGCAAATTTAAGCCAGCCATGTGAAAAAAACTAGGCCCCAATAAAGTTTTATCACCAAAGTATATATAAAAACATTTAAACATGCCAGCAAACGTTTTATATTGTAAATATAAAAGAGTATTACCTCAGAAAGTAAGCATGATACCAGTCGCTATTAAATCACTGTATTCAGGCTTACCTTACATAAATTTGGCATCAGCAGCATTTTCTAGCATTCACATCTTCTAGAAAAATCTTAACTGCACATACCTCATAGCAGGATAACCTGCACGCCATTCCCCCGCTGAAGTTATCTCTCTCTTCAGTCATGTGTGAGAACAGCAATGGATCTTAGTTACAACCTGCTAAGATCATAGAAATCACAGGCAGATTCTTCTTTTTTTCTGCCTGGAACAAAATAGTACAACTCCGGTACCATTTAAAAATAATAAACTTTTGATTGAAGCAAAATAACAGCTACATTTCACCACTTCTCTCTTACTACCTCCATGTTTGTTGAGAGTTGCAAGAGAATGACTGGATATGGCAGTTAGGGGAGGAGCTATATAGACAGCTCTGCTGTGGGTGTCCTCTTGCAACTTCCTGTTGGGAATGAGAATATCCCACAAGTAATGGATGATCCGTGGACTGGATACACCTTACAAGAGAAAACTGACTCACCTCCAGTAATAGAAGAAATTATAGAATATAATTGTGAACCAAAAAGATTTTTACACTGAAAAGAAAGATAGTAATCTAATTTTAGAAACCATATCAGCATTCCAAGATTTAAGCAATAAAGCTCTTCTTGAAAGAATATCTTAAGACCTGGGGGCATATTTATCAAGCTCTTTATGGAGCTTGAGGCCCCTTGGTTCCGGCGAGCCTTCAGGTTTACCAGAAACAGAAGTTATGAAGCAGTGGTAACCTGTCTGCCTGCTCTGAGGCAGAGGACAGAAATCAACACGATCGAATACGATCGGGTTGATTGACACCCCCTGCTAGCGTCCGATTGGCCGCAAATCTGCAGGGGGTGGCATTGCACCAGCAGTTCACAAGAACTGCTGGTGCAATGATAAATGCAGACAGCGTATCGATGTGCGGCTACATCTTATCATTGTATCATGTCCGTTCGCACATTAATAAATTGACCCCACAGTCTTAATATTGATTTTGATAATGTCAAATACTGCATCGCAAACAAAACGATTTGTGTCTTGTAGCAAATTAAGAAAATTACAACATTCTGGATATGAAGACAATTGCTGAGCAAGATTAGAAAGCCAAAAAGTAGAGGCGGAGGCTACATCAGCAATAGCTATAGCTGGCCTAAGGACATAACCAGTATGTAAATAAGATCTTCTCAAAAAGGATTCAAGCTTCTTATCCAAAGGATCTTTAAAATAAATACTATCCTCTAAAGGAATCGTAGTACATTTAGCCAGAGAAGAAATAACAAATTGTGCTTACCGATAATTTTCTTTTGTTCAGATGGAAAGAGTCCACAGCTGCATTCATTACTTTTGGGAAATGAGAACCTGGCCACCAGGAGGAGGCAAAAACACCCCAGTCAAAGACTTAAATACTCCTCCCACTCCACTCATTCCCCAGTCATTATGCAGAGGAACAAGGAACAGTAGAAGAACATTAAAAAACATAATTTATGTAAGAACTTACCTGATAAATTCATTTCTTTCATATTAGCAAGAGTCCATGAGCTAGTGACGTATGGGAAATACATTCCTACCAGGAGGGGCAAAGTTTCCCAAACCTCAAAATGCCTATAAATACACCCCTCACCACACCCACAAATCAGTTTAACGAATAGCCAAGAAGTGGGGTGATAAGAAAAAAGTGCGAAAGCATAAAAAATAAGACATTGGAATAATTGTGCTTTATACAAAAAAATCAAAACCACCACAAAAAAGGGCGGGCCTCATGGACTCTTGCTAATATGAAAGAAATGAATTTATCAGGTAAGTTCTTACATAAATTATGTTTTCTTTCATGTAATTAGCAAGAGTCCATGAGCTAGTGACGTATGGGATAATGACTACCCAAGATGTGGATCTTTCCACGCAAGAGTCACTAGAGAGGGAGGGATAAAATAAAGACAGCCAATTCCGCTGAAAAATAATCCACACCCAAAATAAAGTTTAAATTTTATAATGAAAAAAAACTGAAAATATAAGCAGAAGATTCAAACTGAAACAGCTGCCTGAAGTACTTTTCTACCAAAAACAGCTTCAGAAGAAGAAAACACATCAAAATGGTAGAATTTAGTAAAAGTATGCAAAGAAGACCAAGTTGCTGCTTTGCAAATCTGATCAACCGAAGCTTCATTCCTATACGCCCAGGAAGTAGAAACTGACCTAGTAGAATGAGCTGTAATCCTTTGAGGCGGAGTTTTACCTGACTCGACATAAGCATGATGAATTAAAGATTTCAACCAAGATGCCAAAGAAATGGCAGAGGCCTTCTGACCTTTCCTAGAACCGGAAAAGATAACAAATAGACTAGAAGTCTTTCGGAAATTCTTAGTAGCTTCAACATAATATTTCAAAGCTCTAACTACATCCAAAGAATGCAATGATTTCTCCTTAGAATTCTTAGGATTAGGACATAATGAAGGAACCACAATTTCTCTACTAATGTTGTTGGAATTCACAACACCGCCTTATCCTGGTGAAAAATCAGAAAAGGAGACTCACAAGAAAGAGCAGATAATTCAGAAACTCTTCTGGCAGAAGAGATAGCCAAAAGGAACAAAACTTTCCAAGAAAGTAATTTAATGTCCAATGAATGCATAGGTTCAGAACCAAATTCAAACTCCAAGGAGGAGAAATTGACTTAATGACAGGTTTTATACGAACCAAAGCTTGTACAAAACAATGAATATCAGGAAGATTAGCAATCTTTCTGTGAAAAAGAACAGAAAGAGCAGAGATTTGTCCTTTCAAGGAACTTGCAGACAAACCTTTATCCAAACCATCCTGAAGAAACTGTAAAATTCTCGGAATTCTAAAAGAATGCCAGGAAAAATGATGAGAAAGACACCAAGAAATATAAGTCTTCCAGACTCTATAATATATCTCCCTAGATACAGATTTACGAGCCTGTAACATAGTATTAATTACAGAATCAGAGAAACCTCTTTGACTAAGAATCAAGCGTTCAATCTCCATACCTTTAAATTTAAGGATTTGAGATCCTGATGGAAAAAAGGACCTTGCGACAGAAGGTCTGGTCTTAACGGAAGAGTCCACGGTTGGCAAGAGGCCATCCGGACAAGATCCGCATACCAAAACCTGTGAGGCCATGCTGGAGCTAACAGCAGAACAAACGAGCATTCCTTCAGAATCTTGGAGATTATTCTTGGAAGAAGAACTAGAGGCGGAAAGATATAGGCAGAATGATACTTCCAAGGAAGTGACAATGCATCCACTGCTTCCGCTTGAGGATCCCTGGATCTGGACAGATACCTGGGAAGTTTCTTGTTTAGATGAGAAGCCATCAGATCTATTTCTGGAAGTCCCCACATTTGAACAATCTGAAGAAACACCTCTGGGTGAAGAGACCATTCGCCCGGATGCAACGTTTGGCGACTGAGATAATCCGCTTCCCAATTGTCCATACCTGGGATATGAACCGCAGAAACTAGACAGGAGCTGGATTCCGCCCATACCAGGATTCGAGATACTTCTTTCATAGCCAGGGGACTGTGAGTCCCTCCTTGATGATTGATGTATGCCACAGTTGTGACATTGTCTGTCTGAAAACAAATGAACGATTCTCTCTTTAGAAGAGGCCAAGACTGAAGAGCTCTGAAAATTGCACGGAGTTCCAAAAACATAATTTATGTAAGAACTTACCTGATAAATTCATTTCTTTCATATTAGCAAGAGTCCATGAGCTAGTGACGTATGGGATATACATTCCTACCAGGAGGGGCAAAGTTTCCCAAACCTTAAAATGCCTATAAATACACCCCTCACCACACCCACAATTCAGTTTAACGAATAGCCAAGAAGTGGGGTGATAAGAAAAAAGTGCGAAAGCATATAAAATAAGGAATTGGAATAATTGTGCTTTCCACGCAAGAGTCACTAAAGAGGGAGGGATAAAATAAAGACAGCCAATTCCTGCTGAAAATAATCCACACCCAAAATAAAGTTTAACGAAAAACATAAGCAGAAGATTCAAACTGAAACCGCTGCCTGAAGTACTTTTCTACCAAAAACTGCTTCAGAAGAAGAAAATACATCAAAATGGTAGAATTTAGTAAAAGTATGCAAAGAGGACCAAGTTGCTGCTTTGCAAATCTGATCAACCGAAGCTTCATTCCTAAACGCCCAGGAAGAAGAAACTGACCTAGTAGAATGAGCTATAATCCTTTGAGGCGGAGTTTTACCCGACTCGACATAGGCATGATGAATTAAAGATTTCAACCAAGATGCCAAAGAAATGGCAGAAGCTTTCTGGCCTTTTCTAGAACCGGAAAAGATAACAAATAGACTAGAAGTCTTTCGGAAAGACTTAGTAGCTTCAACATAATATTTCAAAGCTCTAACAACATCCAAATAATGCAACGATTTCTCCTTAGAATTCTTAGGATTAGGACATAATGAAGGAACCACAATTTCTCTACTAATGTTGTTGGAATTCACAACTTTAGGTAAAAATTCAAAAGAAGTTCGCAACACCGCCTTATCCTGATGAAAAATCAGAAAAGGAGACTCACAAGAAAGAGCAGATAATTCAGAGACTCTTCTGGCAGAAGAGATCGCCAAAAGGAACAAAACTTTCCAAGAAAGTAATTTAATGTCCAATGAATGCATAGGTTCAAACGGAGGAGCTTGAAGAGCCCCCAGAACCAAATTCAAACTCCAAGGAGGAGAAATTGACTTAATGACAGGTTTTATACGAACCAAAGCTTGTACAAAACAATAAATATCAGGAAGATTAGCAATCTTTCTGTGAAAAAGAACAGAAAGAGCAGAGATTTGTCCTTTCAAAGAACTTGCGGATAAACCTTTATCTAAACCATCCTGAAGAAACTGTTAAATTCTCGGAATTCTAAAAGAATGCCAAGAAAAATGATGAGAAAGACACCAAGAAATATAAGTCTTCCAGACTCTATAATATATCTCTCTGGATACAGATTTACGAGCCTGTAACATAGTATTAATCACAGAGTCAGAGAAACCTCTTTGACTAAGAATCAAGCGTTCAATCTCCATACCTTTAAATTTAAGGATTTGAGATCCTGATGGAAAAAAGGACCTTGCGACAGAAGGTCTGGTCTTAGCGGAAGAGTCCACGGATGGCAAGAGGCCATCCGGACAAGATCCGCATACCAAAACCCTGTGAGGCCATGCCGGAGCTATCAGCAGAACAAACGAGCATTCCTTCAGAATCTTGGAGATTACTCTTGGAAGAAGAACTAGAGGCGGAAAGATATAGGCAGGATGATACTTCCAAGGAAGTGATAATGCATCCACTGTTTCTGCCTGAGGATCCCGGGATCTGGACAGATACCTGGGAAGTTTCTTGTTTAGATGAGACGCCATCAGATCTATTTCTGGAAGCTCCCACATTTGAACAATCTGAAGAAATACCTCTGGGTGAAGAGACCATTCGCCCGGATGCAACGTTTGGCGACTGAGATAATCCTCTTCCCAATTGTCTATACCTGGGATATGAACCGCAGAGATTAGACAGGAGCTGGATTCCGCCCAAACCAGAATTCGAGATACTTCTTTCATAGCCAGAGGACTGTGAGTCCCTCCTTGATGATTGATGTATGCCACAGTTGTGACATTGTCTGTCTGAAAACAAATGAACGATTCTCTCTTCAGAAGAGGCCAAGACTGAAGAGCTCTGAAAATTGCACGGAGTTCCAAAATATTGATCGGTAATCTCACCTCCTGAGATTCCCAAACTCCTTGTGCCGTCAGAGATCCCCACACAGCTCCCCAACCTGTGAGACTTGCATCTGTTGAAAATACAGTCCAGGTCGGAAGCACAAAAGAAGCCCCCTGAATTAAACGATGGTGATCTGTCCACCACATTAGAGAGTGTCGTACAATCGGTTTTAAAGATATTAATTGAGATATCTTTGTGTAATCCCTGCACCATTGATTCAGCATACAGAGCTGAAGAGGTCGCATGTGAAAACGAGCAAAGGGGATCGCGTCCGATGCTTTTTAGTGAATTGATCCTCCAACCATGATCTTGAAGAAACAACACAAGTCGATTCGTATGAGATTCTGCTAAATGTAAAGACTGAGCAAGTACCAAGATATCGTCCAAAGAAGGAAATACCACAATACCCTGTTCTCTGATTACAGACAGAAGGGCACCGAGAACCTTTGTAAAAATTCTTGGAGCTGTAGCTAGGCCAAACGGCAGAGCCATAAACTGGTAATGCTTGTCCAGAAAAGAAAATCTCAGGAACTGATAATGATCTGGATGAATCGGAATATGCAGATATGCATCCTGTAAATCTATTGTGGACATATAATGCCCTTGCTGAACAAAAGGCAAGATAGTCCTTACAGTTACCATTTTGAACGTTGGTATCCTTACATAACGATTCAATATTTTTAGATCCAGAACTGGTCTGAAGGAATTCTCCTTCTTTGGTACAATGAAGAGATTTGAATAAAACCCCATCCCCTGTTCCAGAACTGGAACTGGCATAATTACTCCAGCCAACTCTAGATCTGAAACACAATTCAGAAATGCTTGAGCTTTCACTGGATTTACTGGGACACGGGAAAGAAAAAATCTCTTTGCAGGAGGTCTCATCTTGAAACCAATTCTGTACCCTTCTGAAACAATGTTCTGAATCCAAAGATTGTGAACAGAATTGATCCAAATTTCTTTGAAAAAACGTAACCTGCCCCCTACCAGCTGAGCTGGAATGAGGGCCGCACCTTCATGTGGACTTAGAAGCTGGCTTTGCTCTTCTAGAAGGCTTGGATTTATTCCAGACTGGAGATGGTTTCCAAACTGAAACTGCTCCTGAGGATGAAGGATCAGGCTTTTGTTCTTTGTTGAAACGAAAGGAACGAAAACGATTATTAGCCCTGTTTTTACCCTTAGATTTTTTATCCTGTGGTAAAAAAGTTCCTTTCCCACCAGTAACAGTTGAGATAATAGAATCCAACTGAGAACCAAATAATTTGTTACCCTGGAAAGAAATGGAAAGTAGAGTTGATTTAGAAGCCATATCAGCATTCCAAGTTTTAAGCCATAAAGCTCTTCTAGCTAAAATAGCTAGAGACATAAACCTGACATCAACTCTGATAATATCAAAAATGGCATCACAGATAAAATTATTAGCATGTTGAAGAAGAATAATAATATTATGAGAATCATGATCTGTTACTTGTTGCGCTAAAGTTTCCAACCAAAAAGTTGAAGCTGCAGCAACATCAGCCAATGATATAGCAGGTCTAAGAAGATTACCTGAACACAGATAAGCTTTTCTTAGAAAGGATTCAATTTTCCTATCTAAAGGATCCTTAAACGAAGTACCATCTGACGTAGGAATAGTAGTACGTTTAGCAAGGGTAGAAAACATAATTTATGTAAGAACTTACCTGATAAATTCATTTCTTTCATATTAGCAAGAGTCCATGAGCTAGTGACGTATGGGATATACATTCCTACCAGGAGGGGCAAAGTTTCCCAAACCTCAAAATGCCTATAAATACACCCCTCACCACACCCACAATTCAGTTTAACATATAGCCAAGAAGTGGGGTGATAAAAAGTGCGAAAGCATATAAAATAAGGAATTGGAATAATTGTGCTTTATACAAAATCAAAACCACCACAAAAAAAGGGCGGGCCTCATGGACTCTTGCTAATATGAAAGAAATGAATTTATCAGGTAAGTTCTTACATAAATTATGTTTTCTTTCATGTAATTAGCAAGAGTCCATGAGCTAGTGACGTATGGGATAATGACTACCCAAGATGTGGATCTTTCCACACAAGAGTCACTAGAGAGGGAGGGATAAAATAAAGACAGCCAATTCCTGCTGAAAATAATCCACACCCAAAATAAAGTTTAACGAAAAACATAAGCAGAAGATTCAAACTGAAACCGCTGCCTGAAGTACTTTTCTACCAAAAACTGCTTCAGAAGAAGAAAATACATCAAAATGGTAGAATTTAGTAAAAGTATGCAAAGAGGACCAAGTTGCTGCTTTGCAAATCTGGTCAACCGAAGCTTCATTCCTAAACGCCCAGGAAGTAGAAACTGACCTAGTAGAATGAGCTGTAATTCTCTGAGGCGGAGTTTTACCCGACTCAACATAGGCAAGATGAATTAAAGATTTCAACCAAGATGCCAAAGAAATGGCAGAAGCTTTCTGGCCTTTTCTAGAACCGGAAAAGATAACAAATAGACTAGAAGTCTTACGGAAAGATTTCGTAGCTTCAACATAATATTTCAAAGCTCTAACAACATCCAAAGAATGCAACGATTTCTCCTTAGAATTCTTAGGATTAGGACATAATGAAGGAACCACAATTTCCCTACTAATGTTGTTGGAATTCACAACTTTAGGTAAAAATTCAAAAGAAGTTCGCAACACCGCCTTATCCTGATGAAAAATCAGAAAAGGAGACTCACAAGAAAGAGCAAATAATTCAGAAACTCTTCTGGCAGAAGAGATGGCCAAAAGAACAAAACTTTCCAAGAAAGTAATTTAATGTCCAATGAATGCATAGGTTCAAACGGAGGAGCTTGAAGAGCTCCCAGAACCAAATTCAAACTCCAAGGAGGAGAAATTGACTTAATGACAGGTTTTATACGAACCAAAGCTTGTACAAAACAATGAATATCAGGAAGAATAGCAATCTTTCTGTGAAAAAGAACAGAAAGAGCAGAGATTTGTCCTTTCAAAGAACTTGCGGACAAACCCTTATCTAAACCATCCTGAAGAAACTGTAAAATTCTCAGTATTCTAAAAGAATGCCAGGAAAAATGATGAGAAAGACACCAAGAAATATAAGTCTTCCAGACTCTATAATATATCTCTCGAGATACAGATTTACGAGCCTGTAACATAGTATTAATCACAGAGTCAGAGAAACCTCTTTGACCAAGAATCAAGCGTTCAATCTCCATACCTTTAAATTTAAGGATTTCAGATCCTGATGGAAAAAAGGACCTTGTGACAGAAGGTCTGGTCTTAACGGAAGAGTCCACGGTTGGCAAGAGGCCATCCGGACAAGATCCGCATACCAAAACCTGTGAGGCCATGCCGGAGCTACCAGCAGAACAAACGAGCATTCCTTCAGAATCTTGGAGATTACTCTTGGAAGAAGAACTAGAGGCGGAAAGATATAGGCAGGATGATACTTCCAAGGAAGTGATAATGCATCCACTGCCTCATAATGATCTGGATGAATCGGAATATGCAGATATGCATCCTGTAAATCTATTGTGGACATATAATTCCCTTGCTGAACAAAAGGTAAGATAGTCCTTACAGTTACCATCTTGAACATTGGTATCCTTACATAACGATTCAATATTTTTAGATCCAGAACTGGTCTGAAAGAATTCTCCTTCTTTGGTACAATGAAGAGATTTGAATAAAACCCCATCCCCTGTTCCGGAACTGGAACTGGCATAATTACTCCAGTCAACTCTAGATCTGAAACACATTTCAGAAATGCTTGAGCTTTTACTGGATTTACTGGGACACAGGAAAGAAAAAATCTCTTTGCAGGAGGTCTCATCTTGAAACCAATTCTGTACCCTTCTGAAACAATGCTCTGAATCCAAAGATTGTGAACAGAATTGATCCAAATTTCCTTGAAAAAACGTAACCTGCCCCCTACCAGCTGAGCTGGAATGAGGGCCGCACCTTCATGTGGACTTAGAAGCAGGCTTTGCCTTTCTAGCTGGCTTGGATTTATTCCAGACTGGAGATGGTCTCCAAACTGAAACTGCTCCTGAGGATGAAGGATCAGGCTTTTGTTCTTTGTTGAAACGAAAGGAACGAAAACGATTATTAGCCCTGTTTTTACCTTTAGATTTTTTATCCTGTGGTAAAAAAGTTCCTTTCCCACCAGTAACAGTTGAAATAATGGAATCCAACTGAGAACCAAATAATTTGTTACCCTGGAAAGAAATGGAAAGTAAAGTTGATTTAGAAGCCATATCAGCATTCCAAGTTTTAAGCCATAAAGCTCTTCTAGCTAAAATAGCTAGAGACATAAACCTGACATCAACTCTGATAATATAAAAAATGGCATCACAGATAAAATTATTAGCATGCTGAAGAAGAATAATAATATCATGAGAATCACAATGTGTTACTTGTTGCGCTAAAGTTTCCAACCAAAAAGTTGAAGCTGCAGCAACATCAGCCAAAGATATAGCAGGTCTAAGAAGATTACCTGAACACAGATAAGCTTTTCTTAGAAAGGATTCAATTTTCCTATCTAGAGGATCCTTAAACGAAGTACCATCTGACGTAGGAATAGTAGTACGTTTAGCAAGGGTAGAAATAGCCCCATCAACTTTAGGGATCTTGTCCCAAAATTCTAATCTGTCAGACGACACAGGATATAATTGCTTAAAACGTTTAGAAGGAGTAAATGAATTACCCAAATTATCCCATTCTTTGGAAATTACTGCAGAAATAGCATTAGGAACAGGAAAAACTTCTGGAATAACCACAGGAGCTTTAAATACCTTATCTAAACGTTTAGAATTAGTATCAAGAGGACCAGAATCCTCTATTTCTAAAGCAATTAGTACTTCTTTAAGTAAAGAACGAATAAATTCAATTTTAAATAAATATGAAGATTTATCAGCATCAACCTCTGAGACAGAATCCTCTGAACCAGAGGAATCATCAGAATCAGAATGATGATGTTCATTTAAAAATTCATCTGTAGGGAGAGAAGTTTTAAAAGATTTTTTACGTTTACTAGAAGGAGAAATAACAGACATAGCCTTCTTTATGGATTCAGAAACAAAATCTCTTATGTTATCAGGAACATTCTGCACCTTAGATGTTGAAGGAACTGCAACAGGCAATGGTACTTTACTAAAGGAAATATTATCTGCTTTAACAAGTTTGTCATGACAATCAATACAAACAACAGCTGGAGGAATAGCTACCAAAAGTTTACAGCAGATACACTTAGCTTTGGTAGATTCAGCACTAGACAGCGATTTTCCTGTAGTATCTTCTGACTCAGATGCAACGTGAGACATCTTGCAATATGTAAGAGAAAAAACAACATATATATAAAGCAAAATTGATCAAATTCCTTAAATGACAGTTTCAGGAATGGGAAAAAATGCCAAAGAACAAGCTTCTAGCAACCAGAAGCAATAAAAAATGAGACTTAAATAATGTGGAGACAAAAGCGACGCCCATATTTTTTTCGCGCCAAATAAGACGCCCACATTATTTGGCGCCTAAATGCTTTTGGCGCCAAAAATGACGCCACATCCGGAACGCCGACATTTTTGGCGCAAAATAACGTCAAAAAATGACGCAACTTCCGGCGACACGTATGACGCCGGAAACGGAAATAGATTTTTTGCGCCAAAAAAGTCCGCGCCAAGAATGACGCAATAAAATGAAGCATTTTCAGCCCCCGCGAGCCTAACAGCCCACAGGGAAGAGTCAAATTTTTGAAGGTAAGAAAAAATGATTAAATCAAATGCATTATCCCAAATATGAAACTGACTGTCTGAAAATAAGGAAAGTTGAACATTCTGAGTCAAGGCAAATAAATGTTTGAATACATATATTTAGAACTTTATAAACAAAGTGCCCAACCATAGCTTAGAGTGTCACAGAAAATAAGATTTACTTACCCCAGGACACTCATCTACATGTTTGTAGAAAGCCAAACCAGTACTGAAACGAGAATCAGCAGAGGTAATGGTATATATAAGAGTATATCGTCGATCTGAAAAGGGAGGTAAGAGATGAATCTCTACGACCGATAACAGAGAACCTATGAAATAGACCCCGTAGAAGGAGATCACTGCATTCAAATAGGCAATACTCTCCTCACATCCCTCTGACATTCACTGCACGCTGAGAGGAAAACCGGGCTCCAACTTGGTGCGGAGCGCATATCAACGTAGAATCTAGCACACACTTACTTCACCACCTCGGAGGCAAAGTTTGTAAAACTGAATTGTGGGTGTGGTGAGGGGTGTATTTATAGGCATTTTGAGGTTTGGGAAACTTTGCCCCTCCTGGTAGGAATGTATATCCCATACGTCACTAGCTCATGGACTCTTGCTAATTACATGAAAGAAATAGCCCCATCAACTCTAGGGATTTTGTCCCAAAATTCTAATCTGTCAGACGGCACAGGATATAATTGCTTAAAATGTTTAGAAGGAGTAAATGAATTACCCAATTTATCCCATTCTCTGGAAATTACTTTAGAAATAGCACTAGGAACAGGAAAAACTTCTGGAATAACCACAGGAGATTTAAAGACCTTATCTAAACGTTTAGAATTAGTATCAAGAGGACCAGAATCCTCAATTTCTAAAGCAATTAGTACTTCTTTAAGTAAAGAACGAATAAATTCCATTTTAAATAAATATGAAGATTTATCAGCATCAATCTCTGAGACAGAATCCTCTGAACCAGAAGAGTCATCAGAATCAGAATGATGATGTTCATTTAAAAATTCATCTGTATAAAGAGAAGTTTTAAAAGATTTTTTATGTTTACTAGAAGGAGGAATAACATACATAGCCTTCTTGATGGATTCAGAAACAAAATCTCTTATGTTATCAGGAACATTCTGAACATTAGATGTTGATGGAACTGCAACAGGTAATGGTACATTACTAAAGGAAATATTATCTGCATTAACAAGTTTGTCATGACAATTAATACAAACAACAGCTGGAGGAATAGCTACCAAAAGTTTACAGCAGATACACTTAGCTTTGGTAGTTCCAGCACCAGACAGCGATTTTCCTGAAGTATCTTCTGACTCAGATGCAACGTGAGACATCTTGCAATATGTAAGAGAAAAAACAACATATAAAGCAAAATTGATCAAATTCCTTAAATGACAGTTTCAGGAATGGGAAAAAATGCCAATGAACAAGCTTCTAGCAACCAGAAGCAAAGAAAAAATGAGACTTAAATAATGTGGAGACAAAAGCGACGCCCATTTTTTTTAGCGCCAAATAAGACGCCCACATTATTTGGCGCCTAAATGCTTTTTGGCGCCAAAAATGACGCCACATCCGGAACGCCGACATCTTTGGCGCAAAAGAACGTCAAAATATGACGCAACTTCCGGCGACACGTATGACGCCGGAAACAGAAAAGATTTTTTGCGCCAAAAAAGTCAGCGCCAAGAATGACGCAATAAAATGAAGCATTTTCAGCCCCCGCGAGCCTAACAGCCCACAGGGAAAAAAGTCACATTTTTAAGGTAAGAAAAATAATTGATTCAAGTGCATTATCCCAAATATGAAACTGACTGTCTGAAAATAAGGAATGTTGAACATCCTGAGTCAAGGCAAATAAATGTTTGAATACATATATTTAGAACTTTATAAACAAAGTGCCCAACCATAGCTTAGAGTGTCACAGAAAATAAGACTTACTTACCCCAGGACACTCATCTACATGTTTGTAGAAAGCCAAACCAGTACTGAAACGAAAATCAGCAGAGGTAATGGTATATAAATAAGAGTATATCGTCGATCTGAAAAGGGAGGTAAGAGATGAATCTCTACGACCGATAACAGAGAACCTATGAAATAGACCCCGTAGAAGGAGATCACTGCATTCAAAATAGGCAATACTCTCCTCACATCCCTCTGACATTCACTGCACGCTGAGAGGAAAACCGGGCTCCAACCTGCTGCGGAGCGCATATCAACGTAGAATCTAGCACAAACTTACTTCACCACCTCCATAGGAGGCAAAGTTGTAAAACTGAATTGTGGGTGTGGTGAGGGGTGTATTTATAGGCATTTTAAGGTTTGGGAAACTTTGCCCCTCCTGGTAGGAATGTATATCCCATACGTCACTAGCTCATGGACTCTTGCTAATTACATGAAAGAAATATTGATCGGTAATCTCACCTCCTGAGATTCCCAAACCCCTTGTGCTGTCAGAGACCCCCACACAGCTCCCCAACCTGTAAGACTTGCATCTGTTGAAATTACAGTCCAGGTCGGAAGAACAAAAGAAGCCCCCTGAACTAAACGATGGTGATCTGTCCACCACGTCAGAGAGTGTCGTACAATCGGTTTTAAAGATATTAATTGAGATATCTTTGTGTAATCCCTGCACCACTGGTTCAGAATACAGAGCTGAAGAGGTCGCATGTGAAAACGAGCAAAGGGGATCGCGTCCGATGCAGCAGTCATAAGACCTAGAATTTCCATGCATAAGGCTACCGAAGGGAATGATTGTGACTGAAGGTTTCGACAAGCTGATATCAATTTTAGACATCTCTTGTCTGTCAAAGATAGAGTCATGGACACTGAATCTATCTGGAAACCTAAAAAGGTTACCCTTGTCTGAGGAATCAATAAACTTTTTGGTAAATTGATCCTCCAACCATGATCTTGAAGAAACAACACAAGTCGATTCGTATGAGATTCTGCTAAATGTGAAGACTGAGCAAGTACCAAGATATCGTCCAAAAAAGGAAATACCACAATACCCTGTTCTCTGATTACAGACAGAAGGGCACTGAGAACCTTTGTAAAAATTCTTGGAGCTGTTGCTAGGCCAAACGGCAGAGCCACAAACTGGTAATGCTTGTCTAGGAAAGAGAATCTCAGAAACTGATAGTGATCTGGATGAATCGGAATATGCAGATATGCATCCTGCAAATCTATTGTAGACATATAATGCCCTTGTTGAATAAAAGGCAGGATAGTCCTTACAGTTACCATTTTGAATGTTGGTATCCTTACATAACGATTCAATATTTTTAGATCCAGAACTGGTCTGAAGGAATTCTCCTTCTTTGGTACAATGAAGAGATTTGAATAAAACCCTAGCCCCTGTTCCAGAACTGGAACTGGCATAATTACTCCAGCCAACTCTAGATCTGAAACACATTTCAGAAATGCTTGAGCTTTCGCTGGGTTTACTGGGACACGGGAAAGAAAAAATCTCTTTGCAGGAGGCCTTATCTTGAAGCCAATTCTGTACCCTTCTGAAACAATGTTCTGAATCCAAAGATTGTGAACGGAATTGATCCAAATTTCATTGAAAAAACGTAATCTGCCCCCTACCAGCTGAGCTGGAAAGAGGGCCGCACCTTCATGTGGACTTAGGAGCTGGCTTTGATTTTCTAAAAGGCTTGGATTTATTCCAGACTGGAGATGGTTTCCAAACTGATACCGCTCCTGAGGATGAAGGATCAGGCTTTTGTTCCTTGTTGTGACGAAAGGAACGAAAACGATTATTAGACCTAAATTTACCTTTAGATTTTTTTATCCTGTGGTAAAAAAGTTCCTTTCCCTCCAGTAACAGTTGAGATAATAGAATCCAACTGAGAACCAAATAATTTATTACCCTGGAAAGAAAGGGAAAGCAGAGTAGACTTAGAAGACATATCAGCATTCCAAGTTTTAAGCCATAAAGCTCTTCTAGCTAAAATAGCTAGAGACATATACCTGACATCAACTCTAATGATATCAAAGATGGCATCACAAATAAAATTATTAGCATGTTGAAGAATAATAATGCTATGAGAATTATGATCTGTTACTTGTTGCGCTAAAGCTTCTAACCAAAAAGTTGAAGCTGCAGCAACATCCGCTAAAGATATAGCAGGTCTAAGAAGATTACCTGAACACAAGTAAGCTTTTCTTTGAAAGGATTCAATTTTCCTATCTAAAGGATCCTTAAAGGAAGTACCATCTGCCGTAGGAATAGTAGTACGCTTAGCAAGAGTAGAGACAGCCCCATCAACCTTAGGGATTTTGTCCCAAAACAGGAGATTTAAAAACCTTATCTAAACGTTTAGATTTAGTATCAAGAGGACCAGAATCCTCAATTTCTAATGCAATTAGGACTTCTTTAAGTAAAGAACGAATAAATTCCATTTTAAATAAATATGAAGATTTATCAGCATCAACCTCTGAAACAGAATCCTCTGAACCAGAAGAACCATTATCAGAATCAGAATGATGATGTTCATTTAAAAATTCATCTGAAAAATGAGAAGTTTTAAAAGAATTTTTACATTTACTAGAAGGAGGAATAACAGACATAGCCTTCTTAATGGATTTAGAAACAAAATCTCTTATGTTATCAGGAACACTCTGAGTATTAGATGTTGACGGAACAGCAACAGGTAATGTAACTTTACTAAAGGAAATATTATCTGCATTAACAAGTTTGTCATGACATTCAATACAAACAACAGCTGGAGGAACAGCTACCAAAAGTTTACAGCAGATACACTTAGCTTTGGTAGCTCCAGCACCAGGCAGCGATTTTCCAGAAGTATCTTCTGACCCAGTTTCAACGTGGGAACTTGCAATATGTAATAGAAAAAACAACATATAAAGCAAAATTGATCAAATTCCTTAAATGACAGTTTCAGGAATGGGAAAAAATGCCAGTGAACAAGCTTCTAGCAACCAGAAGCAATAAATAATGAGGAGAAAATAGTGACGCCCATATTTTTTAGCGCCAAAAAAGACGCCCACATTATTTGGCGCCTAAATGCTTTTGTCGCCAAAAATGACGCCACATCCGGAACGCCGACACCTTTGGCGTAAAAGAACGTCAAAAATGCCGCAACTTCCGGCGACACGTATGACGCCGGAAACAGAAAAAATTTTGCGCCAAAAAAGTCAGCGCCAAGAATGACGCAATAAAATGAAGCATTTTCAGCCCCCGCGAGCCTAACAGCCCACAGGGAAAAGTCAAATTTTAAGGTAAGAAAATTTTTTATTTATTCAAATGCATTATCCCAAATATGAAACTGACTGTCTGAAATAAGGAATGTTGTGAATAGCTAAAATCTTTGATTTTGATGACACATCAGCAGACCATGATTTTAACCATAACGCTCTATGCGCTAAAATGGCAAATCCTGCATTTTTCGCCGCCAATTTAGCGATTTGAAAGGCGGCATCTGTAATAAAAGAATTAGCTGGCTTGAGAGCCTTAATTCTATCCAAAATGACCTCTAAAGGGGTCTCAACCTTCAGAGACTCTTCTAGAGCATCAAACCAAAAAGCTGCTGCAGTAGTAACTGGAACAATGCAAGCTGTTGGTTGTAAAAGAAAACCCTGATGAATAAATAATTTCTTTAGAAGACCCTCCAATTTCTTATCCATGGGGTCTTTAAAAGCACAACTGTCTTCAATAGGTATAGTTGTACGCTTAACCAGGGTAGAAATAGCTCCCTCCACCTTAGGGACCGACTGCCAAGAGTCCCGAATGGTGTCTGATATGGGAAACATTTTCTTGAAATTAGGAGGAGGAGAGAACGGTAAACCCGGTCTATCCCATTCCTTTTTTATAATTTCCGAAATTCTTTTAGGAACCGGAAAAACATCAGTGTAAGTAGGTACCTCTAGATATGTGTCCATTTTACACAATTTCTCTGGTGGTATTACAATAGGGTCACAATCATCCAGAGTCGCTAAAACCTCCCGGAGTAACAGGCGGAGGTGTTCAAGCTTAAATTTAAAGGACATGACGTCCAAATCTGTCTGAGGTAACATACTTCCAGGGTCTGAAAGTTCTCCCTCAGACAATAATTCCCTGACCCCCAACTCAGAGCCCTGTGAGGGTACATTGGAAATAGCCAACAAAGCATCAAAGGATTCAGTATTCACATTAATACCTGACCTACTGCGTTTACCCTGCAACACTGGTAACTTAGATAATACCTCTGTAAGGGTAGTTGACATAACTGCAGCCATATCCTGCAGAGTAAAAGAATTAGACGCACTTGAAGTACTTGGCGTCACTTGTGTGGGCATTAAAAGTTGTGACACTTGGGGAGAATTAGATGGCATATCCTGATTCTCTTCAGACTGAGAATCCTCCTTAGGCACACTTTCTTTACCTAAAATATGCTTTTTACATTGTAAGGCCCTTTCAGTACAAGAGGTACACAAAGTAAGAGGGGGTTCCACAATGGCTTCTAAACACATAGAACAATTAGTTTCCTCAATGTCAGACATGTTGAACAGACTAGTACTAGCCACACTAGTCGTAAATCACCTCATATATTGATTCAAAACAACTTTTAGGAAAAAGTGTACTGCGCCTTTAAGAAATAAAAAACGCAACAATTTTTCTCAAACTACCTAAAGCGATTGAAAACGCTAAAACAATCAAATATAATAATTTAATTGGCCCAAAAATGATTGCACCCAATAAGTAAATGGTGAATTTACCCTCTAAGAAGCATTGTAATCACAAAATATATTTTAATAGAAAAAAATGACCCCTGCACCTAGCCACAGCTCTGCTGTGGCGCCTACCTGCCCCAGGGTACTGAAAAATAACTCGACAACGATCCGGTGAACAGAACTCAACTCTAGGCCCCACCGGAGCTAATGCCTGCTGCCTTCTCAGTCCGACGTCGTCTGAACAGTTTGTTTAACCGCATGGGAAGCGGTTTGGAAAATAAGCCATGTGGTCCCCTGAACTTCTTATAATAATAAACTGCAGCCCTACTGACTTATTTAAGCAATAAATATATAAAGTCAAGCTGCCTCTCCCAGTGTCCAGCCTCATACAGATATAAGCAATATGTATGAAATATAAGGATTTTCAGTAACACCCTCAGTGATACAGGTCTACTGCTTAACCTTTCCCTTGCAGGGAAAAATGTCAGCCAATTCTGATATAACAAGTCTCCTCAGAAATAAAAGACTGAACATACCTCAATGCTGCTTGTAGCATGACACCGTTCTCCACACTGAAGATTTCTCTTGCACTACCTTCAGAAGCTCTGTGGGAACCAAAATGGATCTTAGTTACATATGCTAAGATCATCAACCTCAGGTAAGAAATCTTCTTCCATACCTCCCTGAGGAAAATAGTACACACCGGTACCATTTAAAATAAAAACTTCTTGATTGAAGAATCTAAAACTAACACCTCACTTTACCTCTTCCTATTACTAACACAGGCAAAGAAAATGACTGGGGGTGGAGGGAAGGGAGGAGCTATATATACAGCTCTGCTGTGGTGCTCTTTGCCACTTCCTGTTAGCAGGAGGTTAATATCCCACAAGGATGAAATCCGTGGACTCGTATCTTGTAGAAGAAAAAACAACATATAAAGCAAAATTATCAATTTCCTTATATGGCAGTTTCAGGAATAGGAAAAAAACAGCATAGCCCTCTGATAGAGAAAAAAGGCAAGAGGCATATAGGAATGGGGTTTAAATTATGAAAATATTTGGCGCCAAGAATTGACGCACAGAGAAAATTTTTTTGGCGCTAACATCCGGAAATGACACACTTGCGTCATTGAAGACGCAACCTTGTGAAAGGACTCGGCGTCGACAAAGGCGCCGGAAATGATGAATTTGCGTCATCGAACATAACTTCAAGCCAAAAAAAATCTTGCGCCAATAAAGACGCAATATTGTTTGGCATTTTGCGCCCTCGCGAGCATAATTCTGCCCGTGAATTTAAAATGACAGTCAATTGCAAACAGATTATACCCCAGGTAAGAAATAAATTTTCCTAAAAAATGCATTTCCCAGATATGAAACTGACAGTCTGCAAAAGGAAATATACTAAAACCTGAATCATGGCAAATTTAAGTACAATACATATATTTAGAACTTTATATAAATACATAAAGTGCCAAACCATAGCTGAGAGTGTCTTAAGTAAATGAAAACATACTTACCAAAAGACACCCATCCACATATAGCAGATAGCCAAACCAGTACTGAAACGGTTATCAGTAGAGGTAATGGAATATGAGTGTAGGAGATCAAAAGGGAGGTAGGAGATGAATCTCTACGACCGATAACAGAGAACCTATGAAATAGATCCCCGTGAGGAAAACCATTGCATTCAATAGGTGATACTCCCTTCACATCCCTCTAACATTCACTGTACTCTGAGAGGAATCGGGCTTCAAAATACTGAGAAGCTTATGTCAACGTAGAAATCTTAGCACAAACTTACTTCACCACCTCCATAGCAGGCGAAGTTTGTAAAACTGAATTGTGGGTGTGGTGAGAGTTGTATTTATAGGCATTTTGAGGTTTGGGAAACTTTGTCCCTCCTGGTAGGATTGTTTATACCATACGTCACTAGCTCATGGACTCTTGCCAATTACATGAAATAAATATTGATTGGTAACCTCACCTCTTGAGATTTCCAAACCCCTTGTGCTGTCAGAGATCCCCAGACAGCTACCCAACCTGAAAGACTTGCATCTGTTGTGATTACAGTCCAGGTAGGACGAACAAAGGAGGCCCCCTGAACTATACGATGGTGGTCTAACCACCAAGTCAGAGAGAGTCGAACATTGGGATTTAAGGATATTAATTGTGATATCTTTGTATAATCCCTGCACCATTGATTCAGCATACAAAGCTGGAGAGGTCTCATATGAAAACGAGCAAAGGGGATCGCGTCCAATGCTGCAGTCATGAGACCTAAAACTTCAATGCACAAAGCCACTGAATGGAATGGACAGACTGAAGGTTCCGACAAGCTGAAACCAATTTTATTAGTCTCTTGTCTGTTAGAGACAGAGTCATGGACACTGAATCTATCTGGAAACCTAAAAAGGTGACCCTTGTCTGAGGAATCAAGGAACTTTTTGGTAAATTGATCCTCCAACCATGTCTTTGAAGAAACAACACTAGTTGATTCGTGTGAGATTCTGCAGAATTTAAAGACTGACCTAGTACCATGATATCCAAATAAGGAAACACTGCAATACCCTGTTCTCTGATTACATAGAGTAGGCCACCGAGAACCTTTGAAAAATTTCTTGGAGCTGTCGCTAGGCCAAATAGAAAAGCGACAAATTGGTAATGCTTGTCTAGAAAAGAGAATCTCAGAAACCGATAGTGATCTGGATGAATCGGAATGTGAAGATATGCATCCTGTAAGTATATCGCGGACATATAATGACCTTGCTGAACAAAAGGCAGAATAGTCCTTATAGTCACCATTTTGAAAGTTGGCACTCTTACAAAACGGTTCAAAATTTTCAGATCGAGAACTGGCCTGAATGAATTTTCTTTCTTTGGGACAATGAATAGATTTGAATAAAACCCCAGACCCTGTTCCTGAAATGGAACTGGAATAATTACCCCTGAAAGATTTAGATCTGAAACACTTCAGAAAAGTCTGAGCCTTCACTGGATTTGCTGGAACGTGTGAGAATAAATCTCACAGGAGGTCTTATTCTGAATCCTATTTGATACCCTTGAGAGACAATGTTCTGAATCCAATAATTTTGGACAGAATTTGCCCAAATGTTCTGGAATAATTTTAATCTGCCCCCCACCAGCTGAACTGGAATGAGGTCCGCACCATCATGCAGACTTGGGGGCTGGCTATGGTTTCTTAAAAGGCTTGGATTTATTCCAACATGAAGATGGCTTCCAATTGGAACCAGATTCCTTAGGGGAAGGATTTGGTTTCTGTTCCTTATTCTGTCGAAAAGAACGAAAACTATTACCTCAGATCTTTTATCCTGAGGTTAAAAAAAAAAAAAACTCCCCCCCCCCCCCCCCCCCCCCCCCCCCCCCCCCAGTGACAGTTGAAATAATGGAATCTAACTGAGAACCAAATAAATTGTTACCTTGGAAAGAGATAGTAATCTAGACTTAGATACCATGTCAGCATTCCAATATTTGAGCCACAAAGCTCTTCTAGCTAAAATGGCTAAAGACATAGACTTAACATCAATTTTGATGATATCAAAAATAGCATCACAGATAAAAAGTAAATTTATGCTTACCTGATAAATTGATTTCTTCTATGATACGACGAGTCCACGGATTCATCCTTTACTGGTGGGATATTATCCTCCTGCTAACAGGAAGTGGCAAAGAGCACCACAGCAGAGCTGTCTATATAGCTCCTCCCTTGACTCCACCCCCCCAGTCATTCGACCGAAGGTATAGGAAGAAAAAGGAGAAACTAAAAGGTGCAGAGGTGACTGAAGTTTTAAATCAAAAAATATAATCCGTCTTAAATTGACAGGGCGGGCCGTGGACTCGTCGTATCATAGAAGAAATCAATTTATCAGGTAAGCATAAATTTACTTTTCTTCTATAAGATACGTCGAGTCCACAGATTCATCCTTTACTTGTGGGATACAATACCAAAGCTACAGGACACGGATGAACGGGAGGGACAAGACAGATGCCTAAACAGAAGGCACCACTGCTTGAAAAACTTTTCTCCCAAAAATAGCCTCCGAAGAAGCAAAAGTATCAAATTTGGAAAATTTGGAAAAGGTATGAAGTGAAGACCAAGTCGCAGCCTTACAAATCTGTTCAACAGAAGCATAATTTTTAAAAGCCCATGTGGAAGCCACCGCTCTAGTAGAGTGAGCTGTAATTCTTTTGGGAGGCTGCTGTCCAGCAGTCTCGTATGCCAAACGGATGATGTTTTTCAGCCAAAAAGAGAGGTAGCCGTAGTTGTTTGACCTCTACGTTTTCCAGAATAGACAACAAACAGAGAAGATGTTTGACGGAAATCTTTGGTTGCTTGCAAGTAAAACTTCAAAGCACGAACCACGTCCAAGCTGTGCAACAGACACTCCTTCTTAGAGGAAGGATTAGGACACAGGGAAGGAACAACAATTTCCTGATTAATATTCTTATTAGTAACAACCTTAGGAAGGAATCCAGGTTTGGTACGCAAAACCACCTTATCAGAATGGAAAACAAGATAAGGCGAGTCACATTGCAATGCAGATAGTTCAGAAAGTCTTTGAGCCGAAGAGATAGCAACTAAAAACAGAACTTTCCAAGATAGAAGCTTAATATCTATGGAATGCATAGGTTCAAACAGAACCCCTTGAAGAACTTTAAGAACTAAATTCAAACTCCATGGCGGAGCAACAGGTTTAAACACAGGCTCAATTCTAACCAAAGCCTGACAAAACGACTGAACGTCTGGAACATCTGTCAGATGCTTGTGCAGCAAAATTGACAAAGCAGATATCTGTCCCTTTAAGGAACTAGCTGATAACCCTTTCTCCAATCCTTCTTGGAGAAAGGACAAAATCCTAGGAATCCTGATCTTACTCCATGAGTAGCCTTTGGATTCACATCAATAAAGATATTTACGCCATATCTTATGGTAAATTTTCCTAGTGACAGGCTTTCGAGCCTGAATCAAGGTATCTATGACAGACTCAGAGAATCCCCGCTAAGATAAAATCAAGCGTTCAATTTCCAAGCAGTCAGCCGCAGAGAAACAAGATTTGGATGCTGGAACGGACCTTGAATGAGAAAGTCCTATCTCAGTGGCAGTGTCCACGGTGATAGAGATGACATTTCCACCAGGTCTGCATACCAAGTCCTGCGTGGCCATGCAGGTGCTATCAAAATCACTGAAGCCCTCTCCTGTTTGATTCTGGCAATCAGACGAGGAAGGAGAGGAAATGGTGGAAACACATAAGCCAGGTTGAACGACCAAGGTACTGCTAGAGCATCTAGCATCCCTTGATCTGGACCTGTAACAAGGAAGTTTGGCATTCTCACGAGATGCCATCAGATCTAATTCTGGTGTGCCCCATTGATGAATCAATTGTGCAAACACCTTCGGATGGAGCTCCCAACCCCCCGGGTGAAAAGTCGGACGACTTAGAAAATACGCTTCCCAGTTCTCCACTCCTGGGATATAGATTACTGATAGATGGCAAGAGTGAGTCTCTGCCCATCTATTATTTTGGAAACCTCTATCATCGCTAGAGAACTCTTTGTTCCCCCCTGATGATTGATATATGCTACAGTTGTGATATTGTCCGACTGGAATCTTATGAATCTGGCCGAAGCCAGCTGAGGCCACGCCTGAAGCGCGTTGAATATTGCTCTCTGTTCTAGAATATTTATTGGAAGGAGAGCCTCCTCCTGAGTCCACACACCCTGTGCTTTCAGGGAATTCCAGACTGCACCCCAGCCCAATATGCTGGCGTCCATCGTCACTATGACCCATGCTGGCCTGCGGAGACACATTCCCTGGGACAGATGATCCTGTGACAACCACCAAAGAAGAGAGTCTCTGGTCTCTTGATCCAGATTTAGCCGAGGAGATAAATTTGCATAATCCCCATTCCACTGTCTAAGCATAGTTGCAGTGGTCTGAGATGCAAGCGAACAAACCGAACTATGTCCATTGCCGCTACCATTAGTCCAATTACCTCCATACACTGAGCCACTGACGGCTGAGGAATGGAATGAAGTGCTCGGCAGGTGGTTAAGATCTTTGATTTTCTGACCTCCGTCAGAAAAATTTTCATGTTTACCGAATCTATCAGAGTTCCCAGGAATGGGACTCTTGTGAAAGGGATAAGTGAACTCTTTACGTTCACCTTCCACCCGTGAGATCTTAGAAAAGCCAACACGATGTCCATGTGAGATTTGGCTAGTTGGCAAGTTGACGCCTGAATTAAGATATTGTCCAGATAAGGCACCACTGCTATGCCCCGCGGCCTTAGAACTGCCAAAAGGGACCCTAGCACTTTTGTGAAAATTCTGGGAGCTATGGCCAACCCGAAGGGAAGAGCCACAAACTGGTAATGCTTGTCCAGGAAGGCGAACCTGAGGAACCGGTGATGATCTTTGTGGATAGGAATGTGAAGATACGCATCCTTCAAATCTACGGTGGTCATATATTGACCCTCCTGGATCATTGGTAAAATAGTCCGTATGGTCTCCATCTTGAAGGATGGGACTTTGAGGAATTTGTTTAGGATCTTGAGATCTAAAATCGGTCTGTAGGTTCCCTCTTTTTTGGGAACCACGAACAGATTGGAGTAAAACCCCTGCCCCTGTTCTGCTTTTGGAACTGGACAGATTACACCCATAGTATATAGGTCATCTACACAGTGTAAAAACGCCTTTTTTTGTCTGGTTTACAGACAACCGCGAAAGATGAAATCTCCCCCTTGGAGGAGAATCTTTGAATTCTAGAAGATACCCCTGGGTCACGATTTCTAAAGCCCAGGAGTCCTGAACGTCTCTTGCCCAAGCCTAAGCAAAGAGAGAAAGTCTGCCCCTACTAGATCCGTTCCCGGATGGGGGGCTTCCCCTTCATGCTGTCTTGGTGGCAGCAGCGGGGTTCTTGGCCTGTTTACCCTTATTCCAGGTCTGGTTAGGTCTCCAGACTGACTTGGATTGAGCAAAATTCCCCTCCTGCTTTGTGGCAGGGGAGGAGGTAGCAGGACCACCTTTGAAGTTTCGAAAGGAACGAAAATTATTCTGTTTGGCCCTCATTCTATTTGTCTTATCCTGAGGAAAGGCATGGCCTTTTCCTCCAGTGATGTCGGAAATGATCTCTTTCAGTTCAGGCCCGAATAGGGTCTTACCCTTGAAAGGAATAGCTAAAAGCTTAGATTTTGATGACACATCAGCAGACCAGGACTTAAGCCATAATGCTCTACGTGCTAAAATGGCAAAACCTGAATTATTTGCCGCTAATTTAGCCAGTTGAAAAGCGGCATCAGTAATGAAAGAATTAGCTAGCTTGAGAGCCCTAATATTCTATCCAGAATATCATCTAATGGGTTCTCAACCTTAAGAGCCTCCTCTAGGAGCCTCAAACCAAAAAGCAGCTGCAGTAGTTACAGGAACAATGCACGCTATAGGTTGCAGAAGAAAACCCTGATGAATAAATATTTTCTTTAGAAGAACCTCTAATTTTTTTATCCATAGGATCTTTGAAAGCACAACAGTCATCAATAGGTATAGTTGTACGCTTAGCCAGGGTAGAAATAGCTCCCTCCACCTTAGGGACCGTCTGACACGAATCCTGAATGGTGTCAGATATGGGAAACATTTTCTTAAAAGTAGGAGAGGGAGAGAACGGAATACCTGGTCTATCCCACTCCTTAGTAACAATGTCCGAAATCCTCTAAGAGACCGGAAAAACATTAGTGTAAGCAGGAACCTCTAGATATCTATCCATTTTACACAATTTCTCTGGTGGAATTACAATAGGGTCACAATCATCCAGAGTCGCTAAAACCTCCCTGAGCAACAAGCGGAGGTGTTCTAGCTTAAACTTAAAAGCCGTCATATCTGAGTCTGTTTGAGGGAACATCTTTCCTGAATCAGAAAGCTCTCCCTCAGACAGCAATTCCCTCACCCCCAACTCAGAACATTGTGAGGGTACATCGGAGATGGCTAATAAAGCGCCAGAGGGCTCAGCATTTACTCTCACACCGGACCTAACTGCGGCCATATCTTGAAGGGTGAAAGAATTAGACGCACTAGAAGTACTTGGCGTCGCTTGTGCGGGTGTTAAAGGTTGTGACACTTGGGGAGAATTAGATGGCAAAACCTGATTCTCTTCTGACTCAGAATCATCCTGCGACATACTTTTATCAGCTAAAATATGTTCTTTGCAATGTAAGGCCCTTTCAGTGCATGAGGGACACATTTTAAGTGGGGGTTCCACAATGGCTTCTAAACACATGGAACATTGGCTTTCCTCAATGTCAGACATGTTAAACAGGCTAGTAATGACCACAAACTGGCTTGAAAACACTTTATTTAGTGAAAAAATAACAATCTGAAAAAAACGGTACTGCGCCTTTAAGAGAAAAAAAAAAAGCATACAATTTTTCCAAAACTGCTTTAAAACAATAAAATTGTTCCAATTTTATGATAGAAGCATCCTAACTATGCAGCTAAGTTTGCCCCACAAGGAAAGGATCACTTAACCCTTACCAGAAAAAACGGATAATTAGAAAACGTTTATATCAATAAAAAACACCCCCTGCACCTTGCCACAGCCCTGCTGTGGGGCCTACATGCCCTCAGGGGTCTGTAAAACCGGGTTAAACCTTCGATTTTGCCCAATACAGCTCACAAAGGCCCACCGGAGTTGGAGCTTGCTGCTTGCCTGATAAAAACAACTGCGCAACTGAGGCGTGAAAATAGGCCCCGCCCATCTCACTCGATGTCTCTCAGCCCAAATGAACCGCACCAGAGTGGTCTAAAAACTAGCCATGTGGGTTCATAAACCCAAAAAGAGAGCCATGTGTACCCTCTCAATAAGCATGAAAAACGTCTCACATAAAAACGTTATCAGCACTCCCAGTTATGTAAACGTTTGACCACAAACATTCAAACCTCAGTGTCAACCATTTTTTCTTAGCCCATATATGCAAGCTCAGTAATACCCCTCTATATATTTTAGGATTACTGCTTACCCTCTCCCTCCTGGGGATACTGTCAGCCAATTCTGAAATAACAATATCTCTCCAGAAAAAAATTACTGAACATAACTCACTGCTTATAGAATGAAAAATGTTCCTCACACTGAAGTTTCTTAAGTACTCCTCAGCCATTCCGTGGGAACTGCTCTGGATTTTAGTGACAACTGCTAAGATCATCAGCCTCCAGGCAGAAGTCTTCATCCATCTGCTGCCTGAGGGAAAATAGTACACACAGGTCCATTTACAATAAAAAAACTCTTGCTTGAAGAAATAAAACAAACATTTTATCACTTCTTTCACTTTACCCTTCCTAGTACTTAGAAGTAGGCAAAGAGAATGACTGGGGGGTGGAGTCAAGGGAGGAGCTATACAGACAGCTCTGCTGTGGTGCTCTTTGCCACTTCCTGTTAGCAGGAGGATAATATCCCACAAGTAAAGGATGAATCCGTGGACTCGTCGTATCTTATAGAAGAAATGATTAGCATGTTGAAGCAAGAGAACAATGCAAGAAACATCAGAATCCGTTTTCTGTTGCGCTAAGCTTTCGAACCAGAAGGTTGATGCAGTTGCAACATTAGCTATAGAAATTGCAGGCCTGAGAAGATATCCAGAAAATAAATAAGCTTTCCTTAAATAAGATTCAAGTTTCCTATCTAAAGGATCCTTAAAGGAAGTACTAACTTCCATAGGGATAGTAGTACGTTTGGCAAGAGTAGAAATAGCCCCATCAAATTTGGGGATTTTTTCCCCAAAACTCCAATCTGGTTGCTGGCAAAGGATACAACTTTTTAAACCTAGAAGAAAAAACAATTTATGTAAGAAATTACCTGATAAATTAATTTCTTTCATATTGGGAAGAGTCCATGAGCTAGTGACGTATGAGATGTATGGGATATACAATCCTATCAGGAGGGGCAAAGTTTCCCAAACCTCAAAATGCCTATAAACACACCCCTTACCACACCCACTATTCAGTTTAACGAATAGCCAAGTAGTGGGGTGATAAAGAAAGGAGTAAAAAGCATCAACCAAGAAATTTGGAATAATTGTGCTTTATACAAAAAAACTTATAACCACCATAAAAAAGGATGGGCCTCATGGACTCTTGCCAATATGAAAGAAATGAATTTATCAGGTAAGTTCTTACATAAATTATGTTTTCTTTCATGTAATTGGCAAGAGTCCATGAGCTAGTGACGTATGGGATATCAAATACCCAAGATGTAGAACTCCACGCAAGAGTCACTAGAGAGGGAGGGATAAAAAATAAACAACAGCCAAATGCTGAAAAAATAATCCACAAACCAAATATAAGTTATTCTTATGAAGAAAAACATAATTTATGCTTACCTGATAAATTTATTTCTCTTGTAGTGTATCCAGTCCACGGATCATCCATTACTTGTGGGATATTCTCCTTCCCAACAGGAAGCTGCAAGAGGATCACCCACAGCAGAGCTGCTATATAGCTCCTCCCCTCACTGCCATATCCAGTCATTCGACCGAAACAAGACGAGAAAGGAGAAACCATAGGGTGCAGTGGTGACTGTAGTTTAATTAAAATTTAGACCTGCCTTAAAAGGACAGGGCGGGCCGTGGACTGGATACACTACAAGAGAAATAAATTTATCAGGTAGGCATAAATTATGTTTTCTCTTGTTAAGTGTATCCAGTCCACGGATCATACATTACTTGTGGGATACCAATAACAAAGCTAAAGTACACGGATGATGGGAGGGACAAGGCAGGAACTTAAACGGAAGGAACCACTGCCTGTAGAACCTTTCTCCCACAAACAGCCTCCGAAGAAGCAAAAGTGTCAAATTTGTAAAATTTTGAAAAGGTGTGAAGCGAAGACCAAGTCGCAGCCTTGCAAATCTGTTCAACAGAGGACTCATTTTTAAAGGCCCAGGTGGAAGCCACAGCTCTAGTAGAATGAACTGTAATCCTTTCAGGGGGCTGCTGTCTAGCAGTCTCATAGGCTAAGCGTATTATGCTCCGAAGCCAAAAGGAGAGAGAGGTTGTCGAAGCTTTTTGACCTCTCCTCTGTCCAGAGTAAACGACAAACAGGGCAGATGTTTGACGAAAATCTTTAGTAGCCTGTAAGTAAAACTTCAAGGCACGGACTACGTCCAGATTATGCAAAAGACGTTCCTTCTTTGAAGAAGGATTAGGACACAATGATGGAACAACAATCTCTTGATTGATATTCCTGTTAGAAACCACCTTAGGTAAAAACCCAGGTTTGGTACGCAGAACTACCTTGTCTGAATGAAAAATCAGATAAGGAGAATCACAATGTAAGGCAGATAACTCAGAGACTCTTCGAGCCGAGGAAATAGCCATCAAAAACAGAACTTTCCAAGATAAAAGTTTAATATCAATGGAATGAAGGGGTTCAAACGGAACTCCCTGAAGAACTTTAAGAACCAAGTTTAAGCTCCACGGGAGAGCAACAGTTTTAAACACAGGCTTAATCCTAACCAAAGCCTGACAAAATGCCTGGACGTCTGGAACTTCTGCCAGACGCTTGTGCAAAAGAATAGACAGAGCAGAGATCTGTCCTTTTAAAGAACTAGCTGATAAGCCTTTGTCCAAACCCTCTTGGAGAAAGGACAATATCCTAGGAATCCTAACCTTACTCCATGAGTAACTCTTGGATTCACACCAATAAAGATATTTACGCCATATCTTATGGTAGATTTTCCTGGTGACAGGCTTCCGAGCCTGTATTAAGGTATCAATGACTGACTCGGAGAAGCCACGCCTTGATAGAATCAAGCGTTCAATCTCCATGCAGTCAGTCTCAGAGAAATTAGATTTGGATGATTGAAAGGACCTTGTATTAGAAGGTCCTGCCTCAGAGGCAGAGTCCATGGTGGAAGAGATGACATGTCCACTAGGTCTGCATACCAGGTCCTGCGTGGCCACGCAGGCGCTATCAGAATCACTGATGCTCTCTCCTGTTTGATTCTGGCAATCAGTCGAGGGAGCAGAGGAAACGGTGGAAACACATAGGCCAGGTTGAAGAACCAAGGAGCTGCTAGAGCATCTATCAGCGTTGCTCCCGGGTCCCTGGACCTGGATCCGTAACAAGGAAGCTTGGCGTTCTGGCGAGACGCCATGAGATCCCTGTTCTGGTTTGCCCCAACGATGGACCAGTTGAGCAAACACCTCCAGATGGAGTTCCCACTCCCCAGGATGAAAAGTCTGACGACTTAGAAAATCTGCCTCCCAGTTCTCTACGCCTGGGATGTGGATCGCTGACAGGTGGCAAGAGTGAGACTCTGCCCAGCGAATTATCTTTGAGACTTCTAACATCGCTAGGGAACTCCTGGTTCCCCATTGATGGTTGATGTAAGCCACAGTCGTGATGTTGTCCGACTGAAATCTGATGAACCTCAGTGTTGCTAACTGAGGCCAAGCTAGAAGAGCATTGAATATTGCTCTTAACTCCATAAAATTTATTGGGAGGAGTTTCTCCTCCTGAGTCCACGATCCCTGAGCCTTCAGGGAGTTCCAGACTGCGCCCCAACCTAGAAGGCTGGCATCTGTTGTTACAATCGTCCAATCTGGCCTGCGAAAGGTCATACCCTTGGACAGATGGACCAGAGAAAGCCACCAGAGAAGAGAATCTCTGGTCTCTTGATCCAGATTTAGTAGAGGGGACAAATCTGAGTAATCCCCATTCCACTGACTTAGCATGCATAATTGCAGCGGTCTGAGATGCAGGCGCGCAAATGACACTATGTCCATTGCCGCTACCATTAAGCCGATTACTTCCATGCACTGAGCCACTGACGGGCGTGGAATGGAATGAAGGACACGGCAAGCATTTAGAAGTTTTGATAACCTGGACTCCGTCAGGTAAATTTTCTTCTACAGAATCTATAAGAGTCCCTAGGAAGGAGACTCTTGTGAGTGGTGATAGAGAACTCTTTTCCACGTTCACTTTCCACCCATGCGACCTCAGAAATGCCAGAACTATCTCTGTATGAGACTTGGCAATTTGAAAGCTTGACGCCTGTATCAGGATGTCGTCTAGATACGGAGCCACCGCTATGCCTCGCGGTCTTAGAACCGCCAGAAGGGAGCCCAGAACCTTTGTAAAAATTCTCGGGGCAGTGGCCAACCCGAAGGGAAGAGCTACAAATTGGTAATGCCTGTCTAGAAAGGCAAACCTTAGGAACCCATGATGATCTTTGTGAATCGGTATGTGAAGGTAGGCATCCTTTAAGTCCACTGTGGTCATGTACTGACCCTCTTGGATCACGGGTAGGATGGTCCGAATAGTTTCCATTTTGAATGATGGAACTCTGAGGAATTTGTTTAAGATCTTTAGATCCAAGATTGGTCTGAAGGTTTCCTCTTTCTTGGGAACCACAAACAGATTTGAATAAAATCCCTGTCCTTGTTCCGTCCGCGGAACTGGATGGATCACTCCACTAGGAGGTCTTGCACACAGCTTAGGAATGCCTCTTTCTTTATCTGGTTTGCTGATAACCTTGAAAGATGAAATCTCCCTTGTGGAGGAGAAGCTTTGAAGTCCAGAAGATATCCCTGAGATATGATCTCCAACGCCCAGGGATCCTGAACATCTCTTGCCCACGCCTGGGCAAAGAGAGAAAGTCTGCCCCCCACTAGATCCATTTCCGGATAGGGGGCCGTTCCTTCATGCTGTCTTGGGGGCAGCAGCAGGCTTTCTGGCCTGCTTGCCCTTGTTCCAGGACTGGTTAGGTTTCCAGGCCTGTCTGGAATTAGCAACAGTTCCCTCTTGTTTTGAAGCGGAGGAAGTGATGCTGCTCCTGCCTTGAAATTTCGAAAGGCACGAAAATTAGACTGTTTGGCCTTTGATTTGGCCCTGTCCTGAGGAAGGGTATGACCCTTGCCTCCAGTAATGTCAGCAATAATTTCCTTCAAGCCAGGCCCGAATAAGGTCTGCCCCTTGAAAGGAATGTTGAGTAATTTAGATTTTGAAGTCATGTCAGCTGACCAGGATTTAAGCCATAGCGCCCTACGCGCCTGGATGGCGAATCCGGAATTCTTAGCCGTTAGTTTAGTCAAATGAACAATGGCATCAGAAACAAATGAGTTGGCTAGCTTAAGCGTTCTAAGCTTGTCAATAATTTCATTCAATGGAGCTGTCTGGATGGCCTCTTCCAGGGCCTCAAACCAGAATGCCGCCACAGCAGTGACAGGCGCAATGCATGCAAGGGGCTGTAAAATAAAACCTTGTTGAATAAACATTTTCTTAAGGTAACCCTCCAATTTTTTATCCATTGGATCTGAAAAAGCACAACTGTCCTCAACCGGGATAGTGGTATGCTTTGCTAAAGTAGAAACTGCTCCCTCCACCTTAGGGACCGTCTGCCATAAGTCCCGTGTAGTGGCGTCTATTGGAAACATTTTTCTAAATATAGGAGGTGGGGAAAAGTGCACACCGGGTCTATCCCACTCCTTGCTAATAATTTCTGTAAGCCTTTTAGGTATAGGAAAAACGTCAGTACACACCGGCACCGCATAGTATCTATCCAGCCTACACAATTTCTCTGGAATTGCAACTGTGTTACAGTCATTCAGAGCAGCTAATACCTCCCCAAGCAATACACGGAGGTTCTCAAGCTTAAATTTAAAAACAGAATTTATGTTTACCTGATAAATTACTTTCTCCAACGGTGTGTCCGGTCCACGGCGTCATTCTTACTTGTGGGATATTCTCTTCCCCAACAGGAAATGGCAAAGAGCCCAGCAAAGCTGGTCACATGATCCCTCCTAGGCTCCGCCTTCCCCAGTCATTCGACCGACGTAAAGGAGGAATATTTGCATAGGAGAAACCATATGATACCGTGGTGACTGTAGTTAAAGAAAATAAAATATCAGACCTGATTAAAAAACCAGGGCGGGCCGTGGACCGGACACACCGTTGGAGAAAGTAATTTATCAGGTAAACATAAATTCTGTTTTCTCCAACATAGGTGTGTCCGGTCCACGGCGTCATCCTTACTTGTGGGAACCAATACCAAAGCTTTAGGACACGGATGAAGGGAGGGAGCAAATCAGGTCACCTAAATGGAAGGCACCACGGCTTGCAAAACCTTTCTCCCAAAAATAGCCTCAGAAGAAGCAAAAGTATCAAACTTGTAAAATTTAGTAAAAGTGTGCAGTGAAGACCAAGTCGCTGCCTTACATATCTGATCAACAGAAGCCTCGTTCTTGAAGGCCCATGTGGAAGCCACAGCCCTAGTGGAATGAGCTGTGATTCTTTCAGGAGGCTGCCGTCCGGCAGTCTCATAAGCCAATCTGATGATGCTTTTAATCCAAAAAGAGAGAGAGGTAGAAGTTGCTTTTTGACCTCTCCTTTTACCAGAATAAACAACAAACAAGGAAGATGTTTGTCTAAAATCCTTTGTAGCATCTAAATAGAATTTTAGAGCACGAACAACATCCAAATTGTGCAACAAACGTTCCTTCTTTGAAACTGGATTCGGACACAAAGAAGGCACGACTATCTCCTGGTTAATGTTTTTGTTAGAAACAACTTTCGGAAGAAAACCAGGTTTAGTACGCAAAACCACCTTATCTGCATGGAACACCAGATAAGGAGGAGAACACTGCAGAGCAGATAATTCTGAAACTCTTCTAGCAGAAGAAATTGCAACCAAAAACAAAACTTTCCAAGATAATAACTTAATATCAACGGAATGTAAGGGTTCAAACGGAACCCCTTGAAGAACTGAAAGAACTAAATTGAGACTCCAAGGAGGAGTCAAAGGTTTGTAAACAGGCTTGATTCTAACCAGAGCCTGAACAAAGGCTTGAACATCTGGCACAGCTGCCAGCTTTTTGTGAAGTAACACAGACAAGGCAGAAATCTGTCCCTTCAAGGAACTTGCAGATAATCCTTTCTCCAAACCTTCTTGAAGAAAGGATAGAATCTTAGGAATTTTTACCTTGTCCCAAGGGAATCCTTTAGATTCACACCAACAGATATATTTTTTCCATATTTTGTGGTAAATTTTTCTAGTTACAGGCTTTCTGGCCTGAACAAGAGTATCAATGACAGAATCTGAGAACCCTCGCTTTGATAAGATCAAGCGTTCAATCTCCAAGCAGTCAGTTGGAATGAGACCAGATTCGGATGTTCGAACGGACCTTGAACAAGAAGGTCTCGTCTCAAAAGGTAGCTTCCATGGTGGAGCCGATGACATATTCACCAGGTCTGCATACCAAGTCCTGCGTGGCCACGCAGGAGCTATCAAGATCACTGATGCCCTCTCCTGATTGATCCTGGCTACCAGCCTGGGGATGAGAGGAAACGGCGGGAATACATAAGCTAGTTTGAAGGTCCAAGGTGCTACTAGTGCATCTACTAGAGTCGCCTTGGGATCCCTGGATCTGGACCCGTAGCAAGGAACCTTGAAGTTCTGACGAGAGGCCATCAGATCCATGTCTGGAATGCCCCACAATTGAGTAATTTGGGCAAAGATTTCCGGATGGAGTTCCCACTCCCCCGGATGAAATGTCTGACGACTCAGAAAATCCGCTTCCCAATTTTCCACTCCTGGGATGTGGATTGCAGACAAGTGGCAGGAGTGAGTCTCCGCCCATTGAATGATTTTGGTCACTTCTTCCATTGCCAGGGAACTCCTTGTTCCCCCCTGATGGTTGATGTACGCAACAGTTGTCATGTTGTCTGATTGAAACCGTATGAACTTGGCCTTTGCAAGCTGAGGCCAAGCCTTGAGAGCATTGAATATCGCTCTCAGTTCCAGAATATTTATCGGTAGAAGAGATTCTTCCCGAGACCAAAGACCCTGAGCTTTCAGGGGTCCCCAGACCGCGCCCCAGCCCACCAGACTGGCGTCGGTCGTGACAATGACCCACTCTGGTCTGCGGAAGCTCATCCCCTGTGACAGGTTGTCCAGGGACAGCCACCAACGGAGTGAATCCCTGGTCCTCTGATTTACTTGTATCGTCGGAGACAAGTCTGTATAGTCCCCATTCCACTGACTGAGCATGCACAGTTGTAACGGTCTTAGATGAATGCGCGCAAAAGGAACTATGTCCATTGCCGCTACCATCAAACCTATTACTTCCATGCGCTATGGAAGGAAGAGGAACAGAATGAAGCATTTGACAAGAGTTCAGAAGTTTTGTTTTTCTGGCCTCTGTCAGAAAAATCCTCATTTCTAAGGAGTCTATTATTGTTCCCAAGAAGGGAACCCTTGTTGACGGAGATAGAGAACTCTTTTCTACGTTCACTTTCCATCCGTGAGATCTGAGAAAGGCCAGGACAATGTCCGTGTGAGCCTTTGCTTGAGGAAGGGACGACGCTTGAATCAGAATGTCGTCCAAGTAAGGTACTACTGCAATGCCCCTTGGTCTTAGCACCGCTAGAAGGGACCCTAGTACCTTTGTGAAAATCCTTGGAGCAGTGGCTAATCCGAACGGAAGTGCCACAAACTGGTAATGCTTGTCCAGGAATGCGAACCTTAGGAACCGATGATGTTCCTTGTGGATAGGAATATGTAGATACGCATCCTTTAAATCCACCGTGGTCATGAATTGACCTTCCTGGATGGAAGGAAGAATTGTTCGAATGGTTTCCATTTTGAACGATGGAACCTTGAGAAACTTGTTTAGGATCTTGAGATCTAAGATTGGTCTGAACGTTCCCTCTTTTTTGGGAACTACAAACAGATTGGAGTAGAACCCCATCCCTTGTTCTCCTAATGGAACAGGATGAATCACTCCCATTTTTAACAGGTCTTCTACACAATGTAAGAATGCCTGTTTTTTTATGTGGTCTGAAGACAATTGAGACCTGTGGAACCTCCCCCTTGGGGGAAGCCCCTTGAATTCCAGAAGATAACCTTGGGAGACTATTTCTAGCGCCCAAGGATCCAGAACATCTCTTGCCCAAACCTGAGCGAAGAGAGAGAGTCTGCCCCCCACCAGATCCGGTCCCGGATCGGGGGCCAGCATCTCATGCTGTCTTGGTAGCAGTGGCAGGTTTCTTGGCCTGCTTTCCCTTGTTCCAGCCTTGCATTGGTCTCCAGGCTGGCTTGGCTTGAGAAGTATTACCCTCTTGCTTAGAGGACGTAGCACTTGGGGCTGGTCCGTTTCTACGAAAGGGACGAAAATTAGGTTTATTTTTGGCCTTGAAAGACCTATCCTGAGGAAGGGCGTGGCCCTTGCCCCCAGTGATATCAGAGATAATCTCTTTCAAGTCAGGGCCAAACAGCGTTTTCCCCTTGAAAGGAATGTTAAGCAATTTGTTCTTGGAAGACGCATCCGCTGACCAAGATTTTAACCAAAGCGCTCTGCGCGCCACAATAGCAAACCCAGAATTTTTCGCTGCTAACCTAGCCAATTGCAAAGTGGCGTCTAGGGTGAAAGAATTAGCCAATTTGAGAGCACGGATTCTGTCCATAATCTCCTCATAAGAAGGAGAATTATTAGTGATCGCCTTTTCTAGCTCATCGAACCAGAAACACGCGGCTGTAGTGACAGGGACAATGCATGAAATTGGTTGTAGAAGGTAACCTTGCTGAACAAACATCTTTTTAAGCAAACCTTCTAATTTTTTATCCATAGGATCTTTGAAAGCACAACTATCTTCTATGGGTATAGTGGTGCGTTTGTTTAGAGTAGAAACCGCCCCCTCGACCTTGGGGACTGTCTGCCATAAGTCCTTTCTGGGGTCGACCATAGGAAACAATTTTTTAAATATGGGGGGAGGGACGAAAGGTATACCGGGCCTTTCCCATTCTTTATTTACAATGTCCGCCACCCGCTTGGGTATAGGAAAAGCTTCGGGGGGCCCCGGGACCTCTAGGAACTTGTCCATTTTACATAGTTTCTCTGGGATGACCAAATTCTCACAATCATCCAGAGTGGATAACACCTCCTTAAGCAGAGCGCGGAGATGTTCCAACTTAAATTTAAATGTAATCACATCAGGTTCAGCTTGTTGAGAAATTTTCCCTGAATCTGAAATTTCTCCCTCAGACAAAACCTCCCTGGCCCCCTCAGACTGGTGTAGGGGCCCTTCAGAAACAATATCATCAGCGTCCACATGCTCTTCAGTATTTTCTAAAACAGAGCAGTCGCGCTTTCGCTGATAAGTGGGCATTTTGGCTAAAATGTTTTTGATAGAATTATCCATTACAGCCGTTAATTGTTGCATAGTAAGGAGTATTGGCGCGCTAGATGTACTAGGGGCCTCCTGTGTGGGCAAGACTGGTGTAGACGAAGGAGGGGATGATGCAGTACCATGCTTACTCCCCTCACTTGAGGAATCATCTTGGGCATCATTTTCTCTAAATTTTGTGTCACATAAATCACATCTATTTAAATGAGAAGGAACCTTGGCTTCCCCACATTCAGAACACAGTCTATCTGGCAGTTCAGACATGTTAAACAGGCATAAACTTGATAACAAAGTACAAAAAACGTTTTAAAATAAAACCGTTACTGTCACTTTAAATTTTAAACTGAACACACTTTATTACTGCAATTGCGAAAAAGTATGAAGGAATTGTTAAAAATTCACCAAAATTTCACCACAGTGTCTTAAAGCCTTAAAAGTATTGCACACCAAATTTGGAAGCTTTAACCCTTAAAATAATAAGCCGTTTTTATATTTAACCCCTTTACAGACCCTGGTATCTGCTTTGCTGAGACCCAACCAAGCCCAAAGGGGAATACGATACCAAATGACGCCTTCAGAAAGTCTTTTCTATGTATCAGAGCTCCTCACACATGCATCTGCATGTCATGCTTCTCAAAAACAAGTGCGCAATACAGGCGCGAAAATGAGACTCTGCCTATGATCAGGGAAAGCCCCTAGAGAATAAGGTGTCCAATACAGTGCCTGCCGGTTATTTTACAAAATCCCCAAGATTAAAATAATTCCTCAAGGCTATGGAGTATAAAATATGTTTATATATAAATCGATTTAGCCCAGAAAATGTCTACAGTCTTAAAAAGCCCTTGTGAAGCCCTTATTTACTGTCTGTAATAAAAATGGCTTACCGGATCCCATAGGGAAAATGACAGCTTCCAGCATTACATCGTCTTGTTAGAATGTGTCATACCTCAAGCAGCAAAAGTCTGCTCACTGTTCCCCCAACTGAAGTTAATTCCTCTCAACAGTCCTGTGTGGAACAGCCATCGATTTTAGTAACGGTTGCTAAAATCATTTCCCTCTTACAAACAGAAATCTTCATCTCTTTTCTGTTTCAGAGTAAATAGTACATACCAGCACTATTTTAAAATAACAAACTCTTGATTGAATAATAAAAACTACAGTTAAACACTAAAAAACTCTAAGCCATCTCCGTGGAGATGTTGCCTGTACAACGGCAAAGAGAATGACTGGGGAAGGCGGAGCCTAGGAGGGATCATGTGACCAGCTTTGCTGGGCTCTTTGCCATTTCCTGTTGGGGAAGAGAATATCCCACAAGTAAGGATGATGCCGTGGACCGGACACACCTATGTTGGAGAAATTAGAAATCTCTGAATCAGGTTTCCCCGAGTCAGAGATGTCACCCACAGACTGAAGCTCTCCGTCCTCATGTTCTGCATACTGTGACGCAGTATCAGACATGGCTCTAACAGCATTTGCGCGCTCAGTATCTCTCCTAACCCCAGAGCTATCGCGCTTGCCTCTTAATTGAGGCAATCTAGATAATACCTCTGACAGGGTATTATTCATGATTGCAGCCATGTCCTGCAAGGTAATCGCTATGGGCGTCCCTGATGTAATTGGCGCCATATTAGCGTGCATCCCCTGAGCGGGAGGCGAAGGGTCCGACACGTGGGGAGAGTTAGTCGGCATAACTTCCCCCTCGACAGAACCCTCTGGTGATAATTCTTTTATAGATGAAGACTGATCTTTATTGTTTAAGGTGAAATCAATACATTTAGTACACATTCTCCTATGGGGCTCCACCATGGCTTTCAAACATAATGAACAAGTATGTTCCTCTGTGTCAGACATGTTTAAACAGACTAGCAATGAGACTAGCAAGCTTGGAAAACACTTTAAAACAAGTTTACAAGCAATATAAAAAACGTTACTGCGCCTTTAAGAAACACAAATTTTCCCAAATTTTGAAATAACAGTGAAAAAATGCAGTTACACTAACGAAATTTTTACAGTGTATGTAATAAGTTAGCAGAGCATTGCACCCACCTGCAAATGGATGATAAACCCCTTAATACCAAAAAAGGAATAACAAATGACAAAAACATTTTTTAAACAGTCACAACAGCTCTACTGTAGCTTTTTACCTCCCTCAATACGACTTTTGAAGCCTTTTGAGCCCTTCAGAGAAGTCCTGGATCATGCAGGAAGAAGCTGGATGTCTGTGTCTGTAATTTTTGCTGTGCAAAAAAAAACGCCAAAATAGGCCCCTCCCACTCATATTACAACAGTGGGAAGACTCAGGGAACTGTTTCTAAGCAAAATTCAAGCCAGCCATGTGGAAAAAACTAGGCCCCAATAAGTTTGATCACCAAACATATGTAAAAAACGATTAAACATGCCAGCAAACGTTTTAAAATACAATTTTATAAGAGTATGTATCTCTATTAATAAGCCTGATACCAGTTGCTATCACTGCATTTAAGGCTTTACTTACATTACTTCGGTATCAGCAGCATTTTCTAGCAAATTCCATCCCTAGAAAAATATTTTAACTGCACATACCTTATTACAGGAAAACCTGCACGCTATTCCCCCTCTGAAGTTACCTCACTCCTCAGAATATGTGAGAACAGCCATGGATCTTAGTTACTTCTGCTAAGATCATAGAAAACGCAGGCAGATTCTTCTTCTAAATACTGCCTGAGATAAACAGTACACTCCGGTACCATTTAAAATAAACAAACTTTTGATTGAAGAAATAAACTAAGTATAAAACACCACAGTCCTCTTACGACCTCCATCTTAGTTGAGAGTTGCAAGAGAATGACTGGATATGGCAGTGAGGGGAGGAGCTATATAGCAGCTCTGCTGTGGGTGATCCTCTTGCAACTTCCTGTTGGGAAGGAGAATATCCCACAAGTAATGGATGATCCGTGGACTGGATACACTTAACAAGAGAAAAGTGTTAATTACTTTGGATATTGATGAAGCTACTTCCTCAATATCCAAAGTAATTAACAATTCTTTTAACAAAGAACACATATACTCTATTTTAAATAAATAAGTAGATTTGTCAGTGTCAATGTCTGAGGAAGGATCTTCTGAATCAGATAGATCCTCATTAGAAGTGGATAGTTCATTATGTTGTCGGTCATTTGAAATTTCATCAACTTTATGAGAAGTTTTAAAAGACCTCTTACGCTTATTAGAAGGTGGAAATGTAGACAAAGCCTTCTGAATAGAATCAGTAACGAATTCTTTAAAATTCACAGGTATATCATGTACATTAGAAGTTGAAGGAACTGCAACCGGTAATGTACTATTACAGATGGACACTATCTGCATGTAAAACTTTATCATGACAACTAATACAAATGACAAGAGATATAATTTCCACAATTTTACAACAAATGCACTTAGCTTTGGTAGAACCGATGTCAGGCAGCAAAGTTCCAGCAGATACTTCTGAGGCAGGATCAGGTTGAGACATCTTGCAGAATGTAAAAGAAAAAACAACATATAAAGCAAAATTATCAATTTCCTTACATGACAGTTTAGAGGAATGAGAAAAAATGCAAATAGCATAGCCCTCTGACTTAGAAAAAATCAAGAGGCAAAAGCAATGGGACAATAATGAAAAAAGTTTGGCGCCAAGTATGACGCACAACGTAACTAGAAATTTTTTTGGCGCCAACCATGTCCGGAAATGACACACTCGCGTCACCGTCACCAACGACGCAACCCTGTGTGAACCCCTGCGTCAACTATGACGCCGGAAATGACGAACTTGCGTCAACGGACGTGCTTTTTCGCGTCAAAAAAAATTGCGCCAAGAATTACGCAATAAAGAGTAGCATTTAGCGCACCCGCAAGCCTAAGACAGCCTGCAAATTAAATCAAGTAGTCAATTGAAAAAAAGACTAAACCCCAGGTAAGAAAAATATTTCTCAATATTAACTTTCCCAAATATGAAACTGACAATCTGCAAAAGGAAATATATGAACCTGACTCATGGCAAATATAAGTACAATACATATATTTAGAACTTTATATAAATGCATAAAGTGCCAAACCATAGCTGAGGTGTCTTAAGAAATAAAAACATACTTACCAAAGACACCCATCCACATATAGCAGATAGCCAAACCAGTACTGAAACAGTTATCAGTAGAGGTAATGGTATATGAGAGTATATCGTCGATCTGAAAAGGGAGGTAGGAGATGAATCTCTACGACCGATAACAGAGAACCTATGAAATAGACCCCCCGTTAGGGAAATCACTGCATTCAATAGGTAATACTCTCCACATCCCTCTGACATTCGCTATACTCTGAGAGGAATCGGGCTTCAAAATGCTGAGAAGCTTATGTCAACGCAGAAATCTTAGCACAAACTTACTTCACCACCTCCATAGGAGGTAAATTTTGTAAAACTGAATTGTGGGTGTGGTGAGGGGTGTATTTATAGGCATTTTGAGGTTTTGGAAACTTTACCCCTCCTGGTAGGATTGTATATCCCATACGTCACTAGCTCATGGACTCTTGCCAATTACATGAAAGAAAACGGCATAACAATGACGTCACAGGGGGTGGGTTACAAAAAAGACGCAACACAGCGGCGCGTTTTCTAAATTTTTACAAGCCGGCAAAGGAAAGATCCCTAACGGACCATAAGTAACATTGTTTAGAAGCAATAATATATTTACAAAGCTCTGTATCAATCCTGTAAAAGCGTTAATAAGAATATCAAGTGGAAATAAATGCTGTCCCTGGGGACAAAACACACTTAACTTTGGTAGAAATGTGTTCAACAGACTCTGGTCCTATGGTAATTTCAGGGACAGAAGCAGAAAGTTCCATTATGGCATAGAAACAAAAAAAGTTTTTTAAAAAAAATAAATAACGGTTATAAAAACAATTTTTACAGACACTCATCCACTGAAACGCAGACAGGCCAAACCAGTGTTGAAACATATCAGCAAAGGTACAAATATGGGCGTTTGTTGAACTGCAAAGGGAGACAGGAGATAAATCTCTGCGACCGATTTACAGGTAGCCTTTTTAAAAGGTTTTAACAGAGCTAAGGACATGGCAACCGTAGGCAAACTCCCCTTACTTCCCTCTTACAAACATAGTACTCTGAGGGAAAAACTTAAATTATGCTTACCTGATAATTTTCTTTTCTTCAGATGGAAAGAGTCCACAGCTGCATTAATTACTTTTGGGAAATAAGAACCTGGCCACCAGGAGGAGGCAAAGACACCCCAGCCAAAGGCTTAAATACTCCTCCCACTTCCCTCATGCCCCAGTCATTCTACCGAGGAACAAGGAACAGTAGAAGAAATTCCAGGGTGAAAAGGTGCCAGAAGAATAAAAAATAAGAGACTCCCCACAAAACAAATACGGGTGGGGAGCTGAGGACATCTGAAGAAAAGAAAATTATAAGGTAAGCATAATTTTTATTCATAAATGGAAAGAGTCCACAGATGCATTCATTATTTTTGGCAAAACAATACCCAAGCTATAGAGGACACTGAATGCAAAAACGGGAGGGTACAGGCCTGGAAATTAAAACACACATCCCAACCCGCTTTGTCGGAGCCGGGCAAAAAAACTAGAAGGAAAAGGCCCCAAGGACACTGACCCACAGATAGTCTGAAAGCCTAAATAGAGACCGCAGACTCACTCTTACTAGTACAGTACCAAAATCCCCAAGAGAGAGAACAATGGTAAGCCAAAGGGATACCCCAAAGGTACAGAAAAAACATAATTTATGCTTACCTGATAAATTCCTTTCTTCTGTAGTGTGATCAGTCCACGGGTCATCATTACTTCTGGGATATTACTCCTCCCCAACAGGAAGTGCAAGAGGATTCACCCAGCAGAGCTGCATATAGCTCCTCCCCTCTACGTCACTCCCAGTCATTCGACCAAGGACCAACGAGAAAGGAAAAGCCAAGGGTGAAGTGGTGACTGGAGTATAAATTAAAAAATATTTACCTGCCTTAAAAACAGGGCGGGCCGTGGACTGATCACACTACAGAAGAAAGGAATTTATCAGGTAAGCATAAATTATGTTTTCTTCTGTTAAGTGTGATCAGTCCACGGGTCATCATTACTTCTGGGATACCAATACCAAAGCAAAAGTACACGGATGACGGGAGGGATAGGCAGGCTCTTTATACAGAAGGAACCACTGCCTGAAGAACCTTTCTCCCAAAAATAGCCTTGG